>NC_045735.1:28109185-28113623 GCF_008692095.1 Etheostoma spectabile | reverse complement strand
TGATTGGTTCCCGCAAAATTGTGAACTGCAGCAGGAGAATTAGCTATAGTGCATAGTTTGAGTCTCCCCTGTTAAGAATTCTACGTAATGACAACAAAATTGTCAGCCCATCAACATGGTACAAGCTTTCCGTGATCGAGCACCACCCCCACACCAGGCACTTGCTTGTAACCAAGGAGGACACGTAGGACTAAAAAAAATATGGACTCTTCAGAAGAGGTAATTGTCTTAGGTCAATTTTCTGCGCATGAAAGTTGCCAGACGACACCATTTTGTTAACATGGCCATACTAAGAAATACAGACTTACTGAGAACTACTATTGAGAGAGGTGATTATTATTAAGCTTTAAATCAAAATATTTGGTAATGGCTTGACTGTATTGGACATCCATTATTTAAAAAAAAAAGTTACGCACTTAATCATTAAACCTGCTCTAAAATGAGCTGAATGGGTTTACTAGTGTTAATATTGGATTTTACTTACTGTTGCTATCAGAATTGCCCAACTCTTTAGTTATAAGTCAGAAGCAGCTCATAATTTTGGTCTAATCAATCACAGCTAGGCTAGCTGATTCTATCTGTTTTCTGTTTGTGTACTGAGCTAAGCTAACTGGCTCCAGTTTCATATTTAGCACACAAAACATAAGAGTGGTATAAATCTTCTTTTCCAACTCTCTGCAGGACAGCCAATGAGCTTATATGCCAAAATGCCGAACTATTCCTTTTTACACATTACACCTTGTAATGGAGAAGACAAAGATTGTACCAGGCAAGGTCAAAGCTTTGTTCAGAGATCAACAGGCTTGGTCTCTCCGAGACTTATTACAATAATCAAATCAGTTTGGAGACAAATCTCAAAGGCAGTTTATGAAGAAGTCAGTGTAATCCTGTTTAGTGCTCCATCGCACAAAGGTGCACTGGAGCCAATCAGGGGTTGTGTATTTCAGACCAAAACTCAACTGTTTCAGCATCTCCTCCTTTTGCTTTCCAGATGTGCGCTCTCCAGATGCTATTCATTTTACCTAACTTTACTCTAAGCAGATATTGTTGGCTGCCTGTCATGTCTTACCTCAGTTTTAACAAGGCAGAACAACCACAGAGAGGCCGAAAGGAGAGAAAGGAAGAAATATGTTTGACAGGCTAACACAAGATGAACCCTGAGGTTGTTCCAAGAATGTGTTTGACACTAAATAGTATATTTTGGGTCCAGCTCTTGGGAACTCACATTGAAACCTGAGGAGCTTTGCAACATGAGCCAAGGAAACAGATGTGTTTAGTATGTGTTATCTGAGGAAAGAAAGACGCCAAAACCCTCATAACACTTTATGAGATTATATGTCATTGTACAACATTGTACAAGTGCTGCTGCTAAGGTTAAGTAGACTAAGAGCATGTAGCAACAGGGTTAAAAAAAGACTCAATAAAACCTTTCATGTGGATAAAAAGCTCAACATCACTTTGTTTTTACGTTGTAAAAAGACAATAATGGGAAAATAAATTGTAATATAACAAACGTGATATAAAGAAAAAGTGTATGTCCAGTCAAGCCAAATTTGTCACATCCATCACAGTTACATCCATACAAAATTAGACTATAAGCTCAAAGGGGAGATTGTCTCTGTCTCTTCCCCAGTACTGGAGCTTGAGGAGGGGTTTGAACAGGCTGAAGACGCTTGGTCTTTATAGCAGAAAAGGACAGGGGGTCCGAAATGCTGCCAAATCCAGATCCTTCAGAGGTCTCTGTGAAAAGACATGAAAGACAGACACACAATCATCCAAAACGCTAATCTTGGTTTGACATTTTGGGAAGTACGCTTATTCGCTTTCTGGAGTCAGATGAAAAGATCGATATCTCTCGTGTGTCTGTTTGTTAAATATGAAGCTACAGCCAGGAGACTGGAAACAGGTGTAAACAACTAGACTGGCTCTGTCGAAGGGTAACAAAATCCTTCTACCAGCACCTCTAAGACGCACTAATTAACACATTAAAACACAAAAAACTGAAGAGAAAAAACAACATTTATGGACGCTTTTCTAGTATGAACAACTCCTCGAAGCACTTTAACATAGTCATGGAACCATTCACAGACATTCATACACTGTGGCCGAGGCTGCCGTACAAGGTGCTCATCAGGTAAACACGCACACACATTCACACTCCAATGGCGAAACGTTGGCGGCAACTCTGGGTTCAGTGTCTTATTGGCAGGTAGCAGTAAGCTACTGGTTGGCTGGCGACTGCTTAGTCCAGCACACAACCGCCATAAAACGGCGGATTATCCTTCATACGCTTGGCTTTTTTCAGATTAAACAAAAAGCATATAACATGCTGAGCAAGCTTTCGGGGTGCTGATGGGTGGATTTTGTTACCTTTTGTCAGAGTGCGGCTAGCTGTACAACCCCTGCTTCCAGTCTTTGTGCTAAGCTTGGCCCCGCTGGCTGTGGCCTTATACCTAAAGGCCCTGGCACACCAAGCCGACGGCTGAGCATTGGCAAAATAGGCAGTGGGACTGATTAGTCGGCTCCCCGAGGTCCAAAAAGTGTCTCAGAACACACCGAAGCTACGCCGACTTGAGCGTACGTCCTGCTTGCGCGAGACGTAATATATCTCCATAACAGCAGGCGGCGCTAATCTGTATTGTCGCCCCAAAAATGAAAACCAGAAATACGATCTTGTATTTTACAAAAATAGTTCACTGAAACGTGTTTCTGAAACCATTTTATGCGAGAAATAGTACATGCAGTTGCTGAATCTGTCTTCCTGTTAGATTGACAAAGATTTTCGTCAAATTTTGAGAGCCGTTAGTTGCTCATCCCACTCGTCATTTCCGGGTTAGCACTCCATCAATAAGATTGGTCATTAAGTCCGACTGCCCACCCTCACTAGGCTATGCGACAGCCGATTATCAGGTTGGTGTGACACATTTAAGAGTGGTATCAATCTCCTCAGATCACACAGATTTCCTCAAAATAAAAAAATTAAAAGTGTTTTCCTCCATCTCTGTTGTTCTCTCACCATGAATACCGATCATGTGCTCCAGGATCAGGACCCGCTCGGCCAGGATCTTCAGGGCCTCCCTGAGCTGCTGCACGGCCTCGCCCTGAATAACCCCATCATGTTTAGTTTAGGACAATTTTTCAAATGAGGTCAAGGGGGAACGATCCTAATGTCACTTACCTCATGCAAACCTTCTCCTGGCTCTCCTTTTGGCCCCGGCGCTCCCTGTGGAAACAGAGTCTAATAATCTGTGTGTGTGTGTGTGTGTGTGTGTGCTTGTGTGTGTGTGTGTGTGTGTGTGTGTGTGTGCGTGCGTGTGTATGTGCGTGCGTTTGCACACGCGTGTGTGTGCGTGTTGCAACACAATGACCTTATACTTACAGAAAGGCCAAGCTCGCCCGCTACACCTGGAGGCCCCTGGTAGAGAAATAACAGAGAGATATAATTTAGGACTCCTGCTCACACACACACATTTGACCAGCCCCTCGTGCTAATCTACCGCTGCAGCACATCTCCAATCCAAAGTCATGCTAGTAGAGGAAAGGGATCAGGTTTGAAGACAGAGGCCCACTAGAGAGCCAAAGAGAGATAAAAGAGGGGACCCGACATGTCCGCCCTGATTAGTGAGGCCTGGACTTGGACGAGAGAGAGAGAGAGAGAGAGAGAGAGAGAGAGAAGGATTAGTCACAGCTTGGAGTGAGTCTTTGAAGAAAATCTTGTTCACCTTTAATGTGTTTAAGATTGCATGACAGCTAGGAACCTTCACAAACCGTAGAACATAAAGCATTTGAATGGTTCATCAGAATCATATATGTTCAGCCAGCCTGCTGATCCAATAACGAGGACAATTTTTACAACAGCCTCACCCTTTCCCCTGGATCTCCTTTGGGCCCAGGATCCCCATGCTTGCCTTGGAGGCCTTCCTTCCCCTTATGTCAATAGAAAAGAAGCGCATGTATTAATGATGCCAGTCATACATTCATATTTTATTGATTAACAGATTCAGATGCTCACATCTTGTCCCGGCAGACCTGGTATCCCTGCAGGTCCTCTCAGTCCCGGAGGGCCTGTAGTGTCATTCACAAAAACATTCACACATAAGGGGGTTGAGTGTCAAAATGTTCAAGTTTGGCTCTGACTATTGTGCAATGTCAAAATTCAATTCAGTCAATTTAACACAGTTTAATTTAATTCAGAAATAACACTGCCCGGTGAGGGAGATTTGCCAGGACTTACAAAATAAACATTAAATCCCCATGTTATCAATATTTCACTTAAAACTTTCCTTAAATGGAATCAATTTAACAGTGTTTTCTCACAAGAAAGGGACATTTGACATTTGCTTGTACCACTGCTTTTTTATCTATATAAAGGCTCATATAGTAAAAGCTTTCATGCAACACATTTAAAATATATATATATATATATATATATATATAT
>NC_045735.1:28104735-28109175 GCF_008692095.1 Etheostoma spectabile | reverse complement strand
TATATATATATATATATATATATATATAGATATATACACTGTATATATATGGTGTTTGCCTCTACCGTGTGGGCAGGATAGGATGTACATTCATACCTGAGGGACCGACAGGACCAGTTGGACCAGGAGGCCCGACTATGATTTGAGGAGCAGGGACAGTTGGACGGACAGGGATCTCCTCTGAGAAAAACGAAAGAGTTCTGTTTAACCTTTGCACAAAAGATAACGGAGACTGTAACGGCAGATTAGAGAAAAGGAAATCAATACTTGACTCAGGTCATTCAGGGGCATGAAATGGATTTACAGCTTATCATTTTGACCATGTTTTAATTTAAAGTTCCCATATGGTAACACTTATAATTATATGTCATATTTGTGCTCCACAGACGGAAATGTTAGCATGAAGTAGATTCTATTAAATTCCAAATTATGTTTACAATATAACCATCACAAAATTTGAAAATATCAATGTTTTGTACATTTTTGCCTTGTATTGGTGAGCAAAAAGCGTTCTTTGCAAACCTTCCCTCTGTCTCTTAGCACTTGAATGCATCTTGGGTGATCTGATCACAAATGAGCAGCTCTAAATAGAGAAGGAAATGCACCAAAAAGAAAATAAGGACACACTAGACCCCATCAGTGTCACACTTCAGGGTGGCCATGGATGCATGCGACCATGTAGTGTAGTGTCAAAAAACCTATTATACTCTGTATTCTGCAGCTCAACAGACCTCCAAAGCAGTTGAATTGCATGTGTCAAAATACTTGGGTCGAGGTTTGGAGGTCTTTCGGGGCAGTGAGATGAACCCTCAATGCAATGCAATGCAAAGTATTGTCTTGTTGTTACACGGTTTCCTCACCGATGTAGTCAAATTAGCAGTTAAAGCCAATCCAAAACGTTGACTTGATGATGTATTCGAGACCCAATTTCTTTTTGATTTTGAAACACAACCTGGATCTGAAGACAGAAAATCTGCCTCTGCTGCTGTCACCGACTTTGTTTCCTGTGTTGTATGGCTACATCTTGGACATGTCTATAAAATCGTTGTTTCCAACAGCTGTTTGCTGCATCCATAGCCCTACTGGGGTCTCCCCATCAGCCTGGACCTCAGGGGGTGGGATCCTTTTTTTTTTCAACCTTACAGAAGAGTTTAGACATCAAGGGTCACCAGGCATCAGCAGTCAACAGCAGGATTAAATGCAGTGTGACAGTGATCGTCAGGAACAGCTGGTCCCTCTAAAAGAAGTCCCGTTTAATGGAGCAGTAAATGCTTGGACACGATCTATCTTCATTCAGGAGGTGGAGGTTGGGCCTTGTTCTCAGCATGTATGGTATTTTAAAGTATGCTTGTAAGTATAAATTTTGTTTTCAACCACAACACACTTCCTCTCCCCTTGAACATATGCTCAGAGTCTGTCCCCCCCACTCCCCTATTTTGAGAAAGCGCTGTTACATTATGGCTTCAGTCCACAGAAAGGGTCTAGAAGGAGCAGATTTCCCTCTGGAACTAATTTTCTAATGTTACAGTCTCCTTGAGCCTGGCTGCCTCCCCAAGAAACTCCACATGAGTGGCAGACTATCTCCTCCCTCGTTTACAGCTAGCCCAGATTTTGGCTCCAGGCCGCGGCCTGTTCCCCCAAACGCACTGTCGTGCTGACAGCTAACAAATTAGGCCTGATTTACATCCAGTTGGCCCCCCTCAGCTTACATGGTCCCACAGACCCAAATCGACATATTTCCAGACCCGCAGACACAGTTCTGAGCTCAGAAAGGCAGATGCAGCCAAAAGCCTAATCGGAGCCAGCAGTCTCCATGAGGTAACGTTTATAGCATGGACTTCTACTGCCTCCTTGTGTTGAAACCAGGTTTTAAATGTGAGAGATATCAGTTTTGCACACATGTATTTCATATCTACAAGTTTCAAACCATGAGAAACTGATTGACGTTTAACACCATATGTGTCTTTTTGGTGTAAGTAGGCTAGATAAAGAAGTAAAACTGTATTAAAGTGGAATGAATAAAAAAATATGTCTCAATATTTTCTTTTTTAAACGATCTGAGCTAATCTTGTGATTTATGTGCATGTATTTGGCTTTATTGTTGGTGGTGGTGTTAAATGAGGTTGCAGTAAACAGTGGCTAAGCAACAGCAGCACATATGGAAACAATTAAAGTAAATCTAAGCCAGCCCTCCGCTGCAAACTAACACTACCCTCTCCATTACGGACGTGAGTCCTTCACTGAAAGCTAAAGACACATATTGCTCACTTAAACACTTGGTAACAGCTGCAATACGCTCCACCTGTGTCCCTTTAAACCATTTTCCATTCATAGAAACCCAGCTGGCCTGATCACACAATGATCGCAGAGCGAACAGGATGAAAATACCGTATGAGATATGGGAGTTTTTGAACATGGTGAAGCACATGATTCATCAAAATGGATCTGTGGTTTTGGCATCAACTCAGACAAACAAAAAAAAATGCTTGAATGGTTTTACAATTGTTCTTGTGTCAGAATTCAACCATGTCTGTAACATCGACTTCCCATTGAAGGCCATCTGGAACAGTTTAGCTCTAAGTCACTGTAAAAGAGTCAATTTGAGGTGGAACAGTCAGCTCACCTTGATTGTCCACGTGAAAATTGTCACCGCGCACTTGGACAGAAGAGGAGACCGTCCCCGGGGGACCCGGCGGACCAGGAGGGCCAGGGAGACCTATAACCCCTGCAAGACCTCTGTCCCCCTTTGGACCTAAACACCAAAGCAAAATCCATCAATTAATCCATCAATCAATCAATCATGTTAAACAAGTGAAAAAAGTGTCAACTGTCAGAGCCTTTTCAAACCATCTTCAAATGAGCAGATGAAACTCAAAAGGTCCCATCGTGATAATTTACCGGTGGGTCCAGGGAGGCCTACTCTTCCAGCCGGACCCGGAGGTCCAGCAGAACCTGGATGCCCTGGTGGTCCGATGGGCCCTGGAAGCCCTCTGGCTCCCGGTGCTTCAAAACAAAAACAAAAAACAAGAGCCAGTCAGAGTCAAATGTGGAGTTTTAGGAATAGTTCACTCCTAAATCATTTTAAAGGGCACTGTGGCGTTTTATGAGCTTGACTCAGACTAGGGACTAAAAGTCTGGATATCTCAGTCTCTGCTGCTTCAATTGTATTTACTTTTTGTTGTTGTTGTTATCTCTCTCTCTCTCTCTCTCTCTCTCTCTCTCTCTCTCCTTCCCTCTCTCGCTCTCTCTCTCTCGCTCTCTCGCACACAAGTCCCCCAACTTAATCCTAAATTCCTGTAGTACCACTTTAACCTTCATACTGTATCTCAGCGCCTCACCAAAGTAGTAAAGACAAAATAAAATAAGTGAAAAATAAATAAAATGTACATTATATTTATTATATTTCCCAACATCCACCAAACCATGAACATCAATAATCTATTATTCACTTAAACTTTGTAACTGTTGGCCGAAAAGTACAAGATGTTCTGTGCTAACCCTCTTTAGAACAAGCACAACCAGCCAAATAAAGCCAGGCCCACAGTGTAATCATTTAACATAAGATTAAGGGGTGTAAGTAGCCATATTCACAGTTATTCCAACAAACCTCATCAGAGGCTTGATTTAAATAGCAGTGAACTATTCCTTTAATTATCTCGAAATTTGCATTTACGGTTGAGTATTTCAAATCAGTCATTATGATATCAACCAAATAGTATTGCTTTGTGCGCACTCTTTTTTTTAATTTTTTTTTACAGACATTAAAACAGCTTTTTAAAATCTCCACTACATATTTAGAATAGTTTGTTGTAATATGTTGACACCTGGTGGCAGGTATGATGGCGGTCCAATAGGAGTGGGTTGGGGTGCATCCACCTCGTTTTCTTTTGAGCCCTCTAGTAAACTGCGGACTGTCGGCAGGGATGAATGTCCCTCTTCTAACAGCTTGATCTGGAACAAGAGCACTCTGTGTGCATAAAGTCATCTGTGTACAAATGTTAACAAAGTTGTCTTCAAAAAACTCATGAAGACAGGCATCACAGAATCTTTGTTACCTTTGATTCAACAGCATTTATTCTGCTGTTCATGTCGATGAAACTGGTACAGTTCAAACACTCTGTAAGAAAGAAAGACATACAAGGATGAGTTTAGTTTACAGGTACAGTTAGCTTCTTCTTCATCTCTCTCTGTCTTTTCCTTTCTTTCTGTCTCTGCCTTGTCTCTTTCATCCCGGTTTCTTTTTTTCATCCCGGCATCATCAGTAGTATCTCTCTATCTCACACTGAGCTGGGCAAGCCAAGATACACAAGAACAATGTCCATCAAACCAGACCCAGGAATTTATTAGGAATTCCTCCTTAAATTATGTCACTCACAAAATAAATATTATTAGACTTCTCACTCTTGTGTGTGTGCGCACACACACACACACACACACACA
>NC_045735.1:28070689-28104725 GCF_008692095.1 Etheostoma spectabile | reverse complement strand
CACACACACACACACACACACACACACACCTGCTTGTCTGACTCTGCATGTTTCCCGTCTGTCTGCCCACTCACAGTGATGGCCTGCATGCCGACACTCACACCCTCCTCCAGATACCAAAATTATTAACTGTGTGTAGCACATGGAAACACAAACAAACACACAGACACACAACTTCATCCATATACTTTACTGCCATTTCCAAAGGTCAAGAAAGATACGGAACAATATTAAGATCCATTTGGAGCCATACTTCTGTCCAAATGGTGAATGTTAGTCCAATATTCACTCTCTTATAGCTCTTAGTTTTTGGTCTCCACCAACTCCTGAGGGATCTATCTGTCACTTTAGCAGCTCAGTGATGCTTTATGTTCACCAGCTAGTCCCTAAATTTATCTGTCTGCTGTTTGGTGGTGAGTCTGTAGCTTTTTGCAGAAAATAGCTGCTCGTTGCAGCCAATCAGATTAGAGTGAACCAAAACAAGACAGTTGCGGAGCAGAAAACCAAAACAATTAGCTAAAAGACAATATCATGCTCCTTAGAACTGAGGGAATAATTATCTGTTAGTGGCGTATCACTTTGAATTACCCCCTTTTGCATTTAATGTAGTCTTTTGACCTATCTTTAATATAAAAATAATTATAGCAGCTGTAAAAATGTATCTTCACAAACAAGGTAACAAAGTCGGTACGTGTTGATGGACGCAAGCATTGTTGAATATAAAATATTGAATGATGTCAGACAAACATTTAATTCTGTTATTTTTAAGTCTGGCGTTATTCAATATTTTATATATAACTAACTTTGGGTGTAAAAAAGCACTTTTTACATATTTTTTTCAGGTTTCTTGCATTCATTTTTGTATTCAACACCTGCAAAATATGTATGTGCCTTACTGAAGTTCTTGTTGAGTGACTCTCCGTGTTAGCTTCAGTCTGTTTTTAACACTTTGGTGATCTCTGACCCAAATTATACCCTTCTAGCAACAACTAAACCCCAGATACCTACACGTTTCTGGCTGTGCTGCAATTTAGGATCTTTAACATGAGCCCTAATTCAAAATACAAAACACGGAGAAGCACTTTTTTTTAATAGAAAAACCAAGTATTCGTTCTAAATGTGTCTTCCTCTGGTCTACGGCTCATAAGAAGTCTGGAATGTCAGCTGTCACTCCCACAGACGGTACCCACCCACATTGTGGTCATAGCAGGGATCTGTAGACAACTGGTGCTCTTAAATAACTAACAACAAAAATGACCCAAACAGCTCTGGTTTGCCTAAATCAGCGTCTCTGACCATAGCACACAGGGTACAAATGTCAACCGCTGAGGGTTTCTGCTTCACTGAAATAGGACAGGGTGAACATCTGTACTGGGTCTGTTTGTGTCTACATGTAAATCCAGTCCAGTGGTGTATCGGTCTGTGTGGGTGTGGTTTTTCAATGCCTCGCTTCAAAGAAATCTTGAATCTCTGGAGCGCAGCCACAAATGGAAACAACAATCAACAGCTCAACCCAAAAAACATTCCTTAGGATTCATCGACCCAAATACTAAGAGCTGTTCAACCATCGAGGCCAAGATGGCCCCATGAGTTTTTTGTGACTGACTGCACTGACATTTCTCCAGAGACTACACCAAGGACATAAAAGCACAACAGCACAGCAAGACTGTGGACTGTGGGTCATCATGGCTCCACAATGTGAAGCTACTGAGGAGTTGATAGGCCTTCAGCTCCTCCACAGTAATTCATCATCAGCCGAGAGGAAGTCTCCACCCTCTGACACACACTTTCTCTGTTATACAGTCCATCAATCTGTGATACATTCCAACAGTTATTCTGTGAGGATGTGATGAGTTTTAGTTTTAAGCCTAGCAGTGTGGCTCTGAAGCCAGAAGGTCCGCCACTTTGGTCCTGACTGAAATATCTCAACAGCTATTTAATGGACTGCCATGGAATTTTGTAAAGTCGGGGGGGGGATTGTCTTGAAATTTGGAGGATATTTTCATGGATCCCAGAGGATGAATCCTACTGACTTTGGTGATCCCTTGACTTTTCCACAAGTGCTACAGTGAGATTCACAGTCATGGTTCTGAGTGAAACGTTAACAACTGATGGATTGGATGGATTGCTTTGAACTTTGGCATGCATATTCATGCTCCTCTTGGGATGAATTGTAATAATGTTGGTGATTGCTTAACTTTTCATCTAATGCCATCATCAAGTCAAAATTTTACTTTGTCCAATACTTTAGTTTATGAACAAATACGTGCAAAACTAAAGACATTCCAATAAGCCTCAGCTGCAGTTTGTATGTAGTTTCTGTAGTTTGTAAATGTTAAAATGTTGAAAGTGAAACTGGATCTTCTGGCTTCAAAGTCCCGTTCATATTTGTAATGATGCAAATTACAACATGTGTCTCAATAAAGGACAGTACCCTTTCCTGTTGATTGTTTTTTTTCTGTTTAAGCAGCCCTTAAGGAACACCCTTTCCCATGAGACCCTAGACCACTGAGTCACGGCTTGATAAAAAAGTCCATGGACGGTTCAGGGGGCCACGGCGAGAATGTAGATGTAGATGTTTTAGTCAGCAGAGATTACAGCTATAAAGTTGAAAAATTATAAGTTACTATGAAGTACTGCAAGTATCTTCTCTGCCGCACAAATTTTTAAAAGTGTAGTTTCTTGCAATTTCTATCATAAAAGTTCTGTAGTGGATGCAGATTTGTCATTGAATATTACAATTAAACAGCAGGAACACACTTTGTTTCTTCAGAAAGACCGATGAAAGAAATATTCAATCAGAGATGGCATTGAGTTACAGAAGCTGTGACGGGACTCTCAGCGTGTTAGCGTTGCCATTGTGCACATGTTAGCACGCTGACATTAGGATTTAGCTCAACGCAACAAACAAACTAGTAAATGCAGTTGGAAAGATGGATTGTGACAGCATAGCACTTCCGCTCAAGATGCATCATAGCTGCTTTGCTGCATGCTCAACTGACAGTGAAATAAGCAAAGCTGCCCCATCCATGATGGTTTTCTGCTCCTCAGACACTAAAGTAAGGCAACTCTTCCTCTTCGCTGCTAATGAGCTAACTTGTTCAATCCTCATCTCTTGTCTAACAAGAGCAAGAAAAAAAAGCAGCCATATCATATTATGTCATAAACACACACCACAGGACTGACTCAATCTGCCATGAATGTGAACCAAAGCATTTTCTTTTTTGTCTAACAGGTGGAGGGCGGGATTTCCGCCTCTGCAGTTGGAATTTAATTATGTTGCATGGGTAAGAAAACCAAACTTCCGCTGTGCTCGAGCTGATGTTTAGAACAGGACCGCAGATATTGACTCTGTTTGGATCCATAATTACACCATGACAACATAAGACAGGGGTGTTTCTCTTGGATTGCACTCAGCTCATGGGAAAGATTCAGGATTGTGTTGTCTTTAGTGGGAAGCCAAATAAACAGGAGGAATTGGGAACGTTTTCTGCTCCAAAGAGAAATGAAGGAAGGGTTTGTATGTTTGAGCAGTTTTATTTTATTATTGGAAATTCACTGAAAACTATACCAAGGCTAGCATTTTGGTAATAAAGGGAGCATTTTCATTTTTTAAATTGTCTTTTTTTGCTCACAAGAAATACATAGCAATTGCAATTTTGAAAGACAAGTGAAGCTGATTTAAAACGACCAAGGACACGTTATTCACATAAAATGCAATTAACAAACATATCTGATTGCTGGGTAATGCACCATGCAAAAGGCTTTAATGTCCATAAATAACATGATATGGAAGGAAAGCTAAAGTCTTATGTGATAAGCTCAATTGTTAAGTCTGGCTATTATGATAGACTAGAGCAGAGCTCCTGGTGAAGCACAGAGCATAAATAAGATTAGAAACTCATGAAAGATACATTTTAATTTAAATTGGAACCAAAACAAAGAACATCTTTTCATCACAGCAAACTATTTAAAAAACAGAGACTTGTTTGTTGAATCTTCCCTTCCATTATTGTGTCTACAGTAGCGTACAAGACAGCACGGGATATTTTGGCAAGCGTGTAAGTCAGACTGTGGGCATCGTCTGTTGAGACAGCTACATTTCAGACATTAGAGCTGGATATAGATCAAAGAAATTACTCATTTTTTCACACACACACACACACACACACACACACACACACACACACACACACACACACACACACACACACACACACACACACACACACACACACACACACACACACACACACACACACTTAACCACAGAACAAACCATGACGCACACAGCTGGGGATAGTCATTTCATTGCCACTTAATACTCGCTCCGTCTGTATTTGTGAGCAGGACAGAAGGATAATGTATTAAAACATCTTCTTGGACCATCTTAAGAGTCTCTGACATATTCCCAAGATAGACACAGAGTGTGTGTGTGTGTGTGTGTGTGTGTGTGTGTGTGTGTGTGTGTGTGTGTGCAGACCACAGTTGGCTGTGTCCCAGGATTCTGTTGTGTGTCGGCCCTAGCCAGCCAAGTGGTCAGCTATTGCTGGCATGCACAAGAAGAACAACCGGCACAGAACACACACACACACACAATGTCACAACCTTTCTCACTCACTAAATCACCCGCCCACTTTGACCGCGGTTGCTGGAGGAGGATGGTGAACAGAACCTTTTTTTGAAAACCAAGATGTCTAGTAGTCCACAGTAGGACTGTTAAGCGTTTTTTACCATAATGCCAACTGACATGCTACACAACTTGTCTTTAAACTGAAGCTTTGCAACATTTAGCAAGTAAGAAATACTTGACAGTTATAGGAATTTCTCATTACATTTGATGCATTCATGCAGTGCAAAGTACAGTCAACAACTAAATAATGGACTGCAGAAGCACAATGAGGTGCCGTTATAAATCTTACATCCCTGTTCACAAAATGCTGCTACACGATAGGCGTAGTCAATGAAACAATGACAAACTGAATCTCTTCCAATCCAATCTCTGACACATAGATACACATTAGTCACAGAGATGGATGGCCCTGCTTGTGCACAGACACACTCCATGCTATGAGATGATGCTGTGTGAATTAGATAAAGAGAGACGATTGCGCGGTGATCGGCTGAAATGAGAGCAACATTTTTTAGATTTAAATGCCGCGGTGTCTGATGAAATAAATAGAATAAAAATGGTGGAGACACATTAGACAAAGAGAGGAAGTGAAGCAGAATATCCCCAGCTTACAGGTCATATTGCAAAATTGTAAGTACGACATGATAGCACACAATACAGAATTCTCTATGAGTCCTGATTTTCGTAGAATGGAGCATGTGAAAGAAAAGTAGAGACTATGGGAGTTGTGAAGACAGCAGAGATTAACTGTTGGTTATTTATAATATATGATGTAAGTTGGAATGTTACTGTTTTTGTTTTTAGGGCTTGAGGGTTTTTTGGTCAATTGATGTGGAGAAATGGGGTGGCAGTAGCTCAGTCCGTAGGGAGTTGGGTTGGGAACTGGAGGGTCACTGGTTCAAGTCCCCATAAGGACCAAAAAAGTACAAAGTGTGGATTGGTGGCTGGAGTGATGCCACTTCACCTCCTGGGCACTGCCAGGTGCTCTTGAGCAAGGCACCCCCCCCAACCGCTCAGGGCGCTGGTTCGGCTGGCAGCCCACTCTGACATCTCTCTCTGCATATATAGGTCCTGAGCGTGTGTGTGTTTCAGGCCTGTGTGTGATTATTAACACAGTGTGCACACAGAGTGTAAATTGTAATTTCCCCACTGTGGATTAATTAACAGATTAAAATTAAAAATATCAAACTGTCGGATGGAGTCTCATTAAATTTGTCACAAACATGTATGATTCCCAGGGGATGAATCTCACTTTGGGGATTCTTTGACTTTTCATAAAGTCTCTAACTATTGGATGGACAAATTTCTGCAAGCACCATCATCAGCTCAAAATGTATCTTATACTTTAGTTTATGACCAAATACATGAAAAACACTCGGAGAGCCCAGACCACCACCAAGAACAACAGCCTAGAACACAGACCTTGTGTGTCTGCCCAGTCATTTTCATCCACTTCCAAATGCAATGGGTTCTTCCTTGTCTCATGCTAGCCCATGCTAGCAAGTTTGATGAAAATCTGACAACAAACCAACATGCCAAACTGAAAACATTTCCTCCTTGGTGGATGTAACTAATGCCTTCCTCATAAGTCTCAGCTGCACTTTGTGTTTAGTAAATTCTAATTTATTAAATAGTTTCCCATGTTATATGCCTGCATATTAGCACAATGATTGAGAGCAGGTTAGCATTTACAGAGAAACAAGCATGGCTGTACCCTCGGAGTCTTGCTTGTTTTCTGTGCACTACTTAGCATTTGTGTTAATAAGAGAAGCCACCACAAACAATAGTGGTTTGTTTCTTAGCAAAAAAGAGAAATACACATCCTTACACATTAACAGGCTCTTGGCCTGTCCTGTCTTCACAGACACAATTGGCTCTCATCAACCTCAGAAACCTTTCTGGAACTTTACCTGCTTAACTCAGCATTAACAGATGGGTGGAGTTGCAGACAGACTGACAGAGGGACAAATGGAGGCAGGAAGACCCAATGATAAGCTGATGACAGAAATGAAAAACCACAGAAGGAGCATGAACAGAGCATCATCCATCAGGCAGATTAGACCAGGACCGGGACCAGAACAGCTGAGCTATTCCACAGCTCCCAGCAAGTCATAGGGTACCGTTGACCTATATTTGAGCACAACCAGGGATGTAACAGAGACATCAGTCATATCCTCAATCTGCAGAGGTCTGGAGGGGCGCATGTGGGGCATATTCTGTTTTATCACATTACTCCAAGGAGAGGAGAGCGGCAGATCTAAAAGACATAGGAAGTTAGATAAGTGGAAAACACCAATGAGTGTAGAAGATAAAGAGCCTAGCGGCAAAGAAAAAGCAGGGGCAAATGAGCAAAGGCCTGCAAGGGGATGAGAGCAGATAATAGCAGGAAAAATAAAAGAGTTCTAAAGGTATTTTTGAATGATTTAATATAGCCATTGCTCGGGATAATCCCTCCAACGGTGGGTTTTAACACACTTCCATATCCAGTGGCAGAGGGGAAACAGTGACTTTAGCAGCTTTAAAGCTGTAGCATTAACAAATTAGCACATTTGACATCCTAAGCTTTTAGCCACATTTTCACTTCTTTAATCAAATCCTGTGCAGTCACACCCAGCATTAAAACTTTGTTAAACTTATTTTGCATGAGATCAAGGCTTAGCGTTCTCATCAGGGGAGGTCCCAGCACTTAATCTTTTTAGACAAGGCTGCCTCGCGCACGGACATTACCCACAATCCCACCTGTTAATATGATCATGTGTGCTGGGGGGTGCTGCTGTGATGAGGCTCGGAGGAGGGGGCGGGGACCGACTGCAGGGAAATTACGAACACATTTCTCCCACATGTGTTGCATGCCATCATGTGTTAGCACAGCTCTGCTGAAAGCAACATGTCAATCTCGAGATGCACTGTACGAAGCCAGCACAAACCAGACTGTCAAAAATATTGAGGGGTCGGGGTGTCAACGAGATGTGTTCAGAAAACACCCACTTTCCATTAGCAAACGCTGAAAAATGCAAGCTTTGCGACCAGCTCAGTCTTAGGCCACGAGCTCCATGATATTTCAGTGTTTTTTGTTGGGGGTTTTTAGACTTTTTTTTAGGGCTTTTCCCCTTTATTTATGAATGACAGTGGATAGACAGGAAAGGTGGGAAAGAGATGGGGGATGACACACAGCAAAGGGCCGCAGGTCGGAATGTTAATTAACCAGCTCATACGACAGCATCACTTTTTCCGATTTGTGCCGATTTAAGTGCTAAATGTCAAACATTTAAAGTGCAGCAACTCATACTTAATGTCATTGTTGCAGATTTTTTTCTTCATTAATTGTTGGGTTCCCTTAATGAGTCAAAACAAAGAAAGCACTTCTCACATCACAACAGACCAAACATTAATTTTGGGCTCTTCCTATATTCTGAGTTTTTCTAGAAGGGATAATGGTAAGAAAGGTATTAGACAGAGAGATGAAAACAGCAAGAGTGTGTGAGGAGGTGAGAGAAACAAGCATTTCCTCAGCTTACACAGACTTAACCCCGACCTAGACGCCTTAATGTGCTCTGTGTCTACGTCTCTGAAGGCCTTAGGGGTCTCTGAAGTGGAGCCAGAACCCCATCAAACTAAAGCCAGAGGTGATGTCATCTTCATTGGTTAAGTCTGTGCTCTCTTGCTCTGATAAAACAGCCGGCTCAACGTCTTCACTGCAGCAGTTTTCTGCGACACAGAGCTGCATGTACAGTGTTTGCTGAGTGACATAAAGACACAAGGATCAATGCAGAAACAAACACAAACTAAATTCTATTACCAACTAAAATTGTCCACACAGGAATAGTTTGACATTTTGGGAAAAACTCATATTTGCATTCTTGCCCAACATTGATACCATTCTCATATTTGTGTTCAGTGCAGTAAATATGGCAATAACATCAACAGCCATTTAACGTAGCTTAGCATAAAGACAGGAAACAGGGGGAAACAGCTAGCATGACTCTATCCAAAAGGTACCAAAACCGTAGACTTTATAAAAAGTTGGACAACTTGACAGCTCACCAAAAGAGACGCCAAAACATCTTGATCGCCCCCTGGTGGCTTGCTGCAGAATACGTCAAAAATCCCACCCACCCGTGTTAGCGGATTAAAAACTTGAATTACGTGTCAAATATTTCTTTACCAAAGATGGTTTTGGTCATTTTAGGTAATTCTGATCATGCTGATGTTTTTGTAAGTGTTCATTTTTCTGACAAGTTTGGTTTTCATTAGTTATTTTATGCAACAAAAAAAAACCTGGAAACGTCATGATTGACAGCTGTGATTCGCGATAGGTCAGGCGGGTGTATGGGCGGGACTTCGAAACCGCAAATCTACCACCCGATCACCACTGCAAAGACTCTGGCTCCAAAATTACAAGTTGGCCATTACAGGAATACTTTAACTTCACTTTTGTACAGTGGGAAGAAGTGGAATAGAATACAGCACATGATACCAATACGTTATATCTTGTTTGTTTATTCCCAAACTAAATCTGAAGTGTAATATTGCCAAGCTGTGGTTTTATAGGTGGTAAGTATGTGCCGGCCTATTTCTTTGCAAGGAGCAGTGACTTCTGTGAGGTCTCTATGCTAACCTAAGATGCTGGATGTAGCTTTATATTTAAAAGACAGACATTAGCGTGGAATCAATCTTCCCATCAACTCTTGGTAAGAAAGCAAATAAGTGTAATTCCCAAAAGTGTCAAATTCTTTCTTTAAATGTGATTTAAACCAAATATATCATAATTTTGATGACTTAGGGATACCTATATTAGTTGGTCCTTAGAAGAGCTTTTGTTTTGAAATGCTTAAAAGACCCTCAGACATTCTTAAATGAAATGTTTTCCTGTGACCTTATTATGAAGAACAACCATTATTTCCATGACATACACTTAAAGTGTATCTGAATTCACCTAGTTAGGTGAATCTGCATGAGAAAAACCAGTCGTTGTTTTGGAACTGTTTCCTGATCTTAGCACAGCCACGTATGTTACAAAGACCTCGTGGAGGAGTGTCACGCTCGCTAATCTCAGTGGGGCCACTTTCCCACAGAACCAGAGCTCTGCTTCGCTGCTGTCTGGGCAGCTTGCAGCAACTGGAGCCCTGTGGGACAGAACCACTCCTCATTACACTTCACTTTTCCCTTCTTCTTCTCTTGCTACACAGCTGTTTCTGCACCGCCAATTTTAACACCTTGTTGTTTTCCCGTGCACTCGTCCTAACTTTTCCCCCTCGGTGTCCTCTCATTCTCTGCCAGCTCTACCTCCTCTCCTCAGTGCGATGCAGACTGTCAGGGACCAGCCTCTTTCTTTCAGGTCTGCACACTGAGTCCGTGGCCTCCTGTCTCTCCATATGGAGACAATTTCCCTCCTGCTCAATAGCCATTAGAACTTGCAAACGTTAAATAAACAGTCAGATTACTTATTCACACTCCTGCAACCACTTTAGTCTCAAGTGAACCATAATCTCTGGCAGTACAGACTCAGCGGATGTAGCTATGTGTTAATCTTTGTGTGGAATAATATCCACGGCCCAGCAAATAATGGATTCCAAAGGCTTTGTAATAATGTCTGTTTATTCCATTAGTATTAATGCGTGTTTTCTTAACCCGTGGTAAATCTTTGCCCTCCAAGTTCAACAATGAATAATTTTGGCAAAATGGAACAAGGTGTGGTAATTATGACCACTAAGCAAAACTCTCTCATTGAGGTAACTGTTAATCTTGGACAAATGTGGACCGACCAGGCCAGTGTTTTTTTTAATGGCACACACAAATTGCTGCATTGCCCAACCCCAGAAAATCTAAACATTGCTGAGTGTACCAAATTATTTTAATAGAATACTGTAAAAATAACTCTGCATTTTAACTTGCTCTTTCTGAGCCAATGCAGCCACAAGCACTGTTTTACAGGCATCCACAATGTTCAAAGTACAATATGTGTGTTTGTCAATGTGCTTGTGAGCAGTGGACACATATATATAAATGTATACATTTATATAAAAACAGCAGAGTTAAGGCAGCCCAACATTGGGCCTCCATCCACCTTCACAGTCTGTTTCTTTGGGCTGACTGTGGTGTCTCGCCCCTGGGTGAACGTTTTGGTCTTTACTGGGCTGAAAGCCTGTGGTCTGTGGTATGTAGGAGCAGCGCTGCCCATCATGAGACGTACTTCTCCCACTTTACAAGCTGCTCTGCTGGACGTTCCTCTGAGCTTTTTTTCATTCATTCTTTGACTGTAACAACCATGATGATAGTCAGAGCAAAAACTGCCTCTGTGCTGAGTGAAGATCCACAAGTGTGCAAAGAAAGAAGAGATACAGAGGGAGACAGTGATGTGTTTGGGACCCTCCTTCCAGCCACAGAAATGGCTTGAACGCACAGTTGTAAAAGATAAGATACAAAACCGCAGGGCACAGGATCCCTTTCAACTGTTGTTTTACAGCAGTCCGTGCTCCCAAAAGTAATCCAAAACAGGTTTTCAATCTTAATTCGAAACAACTTTACGAACATTTCAAAAGGCCAACTGCTGCACTGAAACACACTATTAGCTACCCGACAGTACACCACCATGCACAAAACAAGGCACTGATGTGGGTAAAGCTGCTAAAAAGACACAAATGGGTCAGGGCAAAACACCTTCACTTCAGTCCTTGAGGGACCACATTCTCCCCGATAGCATGTGAAAGAAAAGAAAAAAACGTTACAACAGTTAAGAAACTCACCTTCACGACACTCTTCTCCCACAAAACCTGGACAGCATTTCCATTCCAGTGCAGTCACTTGCTTGTAGGTAACCTTGAAGGATGGCCTGATCACGGTCCTGTAGCTGGGAAACAGCACAGGGACACTGATTTTAAGGGCATTCATGTAGCTACATGTATGATCCAAATATTAATGTCTGATTCTATGAGCATTTTTGCATTTTTGACAGTGGACTGTAGAGTGGGAAGGAAAATGGTTAGAGAAGCGACATTGCAACTATATGTACTTTCTTTGAATATTTCTGTTTCGTGAAAAAATTTTCTTCTAATCCACTTACGGATTTAGTCCCTTTCATTTAGGAGGGAAACCTTTAAAAGGCTTAAA
Organism: Etheostoma spectabile; assembly: GCF_008692095.1. NCBI lineage: Eukaryota > Metazoa > Chordata > Actinopteri > Perciformes > Percidae > Etheostoma > Etheostoma spectabile. The sequence goes on along the minus strand of NC_045735.1, from coordinate 28,092,982 downwards.
CAATTAATTTTGCTGATAATACTTCTAATTTGAATGCCTAGTGTTGCATTAATATAATTACTAACTACTTACTACTAAATCCTATTCTACCAACATTTTCCATCAGATTAAATGGTGAAAAAACGGTAGAACAGAGGCCCCGTGCCTGTGCTTGCCAAGGGTCCAAATCACTAAATCTGACACTATGCAGCAGGACTCCCCATTCACACACCAGCATCTGAGACGACTGAAAGAGCTGACGACATGGCTGATAAGTGTGAGGACTCTGAGGGTACCTGATGGCTTTGGAGCAGGGTCCAGGCCACCGGCAGCCCTGGAACACTCTCTGCACTGTGGTTTCTGTCCCGTTGTGCACCTGACAGGACACTGTTTTGGAAACAGTATACTGACACCAGTTCCTAAAATAGAAGTAAAAAGATGTCACACTTATACGAGAGAAATCAAACACAGTCAGTGTCAATAAGACGTAGAGTGAAAATGTGAAGGCAAAAACTACTTTATTGGAGCTGCAAATTTGACATCAAAGAGATTACATTTTTAAAACATCTGCAGTGCAAAACCTTCAGTGCATGTGCTCACCTGAGTTGGGTTCGAGACCCGGTACCTGGCGGCCCGGTGCTCTGTTCAGATTTGATGCGCTGCCGCAGCAGAGTTATGCCTGGATAGCGATAAACAACCCCTGTTCCAAGCAAAGGACAGACTAAATGTATCCACATGGCCAGCGCATACAGGAACGATAAAGCCATAATCTCCTTTTGATTTATCCCTGACAGAGATATCCGAAAATGCCGACGATTTTCCTGAAGTTATGAATCCCTCCTTTACAGATCTACAGTATCTAAAGTAGGCTGGAATGGGGTAAGAAATCCTAACTAAACCCCGCTAAAACCATTAAAGAGTTGGTCATTTTGTCTTCCCGTGGAGAAACAAACGGGCACTCTCACGAGTCCAACATGAATGACACCCAGCCTCTTCCTATAGAATAATGCGGTTTTCTGACGTTTGACATCTTGCCGAGGACTGAGGAGTCAAATATCCAGTGTGCGTAAAAAGCGCGCTGAGTGTGAGGGCTAGAGATGGAGCGCGTAAAAGCGCATCTGGTCCCGATCAAAAACCACGACCCTTAGGTCGTATATGATGTGATTGTGACGGCCAAAAGTGAATTCATAGTTACTGAACTATCTCTCTCTTTCTCTCTCTCTCTCTCTCTCTCTTTCTTATTTCTATTTGTCTCTATTCGCCAAACTCCATGATTCTCAATGATGTAACAAAGACTGATATAGTAGCGATGACATTATGATTTTAGTCTCTGTTCATTTTCATCACTTTGTCAAACAGCAGGATACTTTTCCTTGTGGAGATTAAACTAACCTGTGAGAATTCATTACAGAAACAGAAAATTGATATTTAGGTTCAACGAAACGCTTATCAACGAAAATGACCCAAACACTCAAATTGATCACTTCACAGTTTTAACAGCGTCATATTTTGTAGATTGATCATGTCAAAGGGCGGCTGTGGCTCAGTGGTAGAGCGGTTGCCTGTCAATCGGAAGGTTGGTGGTTCGATCCCCGCCCCTGCAGTCATTGTCGAAGTGTCCTTGGGCAAGACACTGAACTGTATGATCATCTGATGTACGGCAACCCCGGCCACAGTATGTGAATGGTGAATGTTTCCTGTAGATGTAAAAGCGCCTTGAGCAGTTGTTAAAACTGGAAAAGCGCATTTACATGTTGTGTATAGGTAACAGCCTTCATTTAAATCTCGTGGAGTAAAAAGTAGCCTAGGCGATAGCCTACTTCCCCTTTGAAATGTATAATTATATGTATATATACATATAATTATATATGTATATATTATATGTATAATTAGGCTAGCATGCAATTCAAATAGCCCAACGTAAAATAAAAGTTCATCAAAATTGTTAAGTAGCCTACAGTAATCCCACTTGAGTAAATGTGGGCTATACTACTTCTTCTGTTTTTGAATTACCTCCGTATTTTTTTTAACTACTTTTTTTTTTTTTAACTGGTCACCCGCCATTTATTTAATTTTTCCTGGAGATAATTGGCCTCCAATTTTTAAAAGTGAAATCGTGGGAAATAAGTAAACTTCACCAGGAGGTCGGCAGCGTCCCCTGCTGACGCTGCGGGCTCCGTACATGCTGCAGGAAGAAAACAGGAGACGTGTCCCACTCTCACATTAGCATGAACGGACAGATGGAGGCAGACAGCACCGGTGGAAACATGGGTGGGAAAGCAGACGAGGAAATAGCAGAAAACCCATTTGAACCTTACATTGAATCTATGCGACAACAACTGGAAGACCAAGACCCCGTTTTTCTGATCGGAGTTATCGTCGCTCTGGCTGTCATTATCATCACCTGTGGTAAGTTGTTAGCATGCTAGCATTAACTTATAGCTAACGCTAGGCCTAGCGTCTAGCTTAGCAAAGTTAGCTACAAAGCGTTGGGTTGTTCGAAAGCAGGTTTGCAAGCAGCGTTTACATTTAAACTGTATAATGAATGTAATAAACTAAGGTGTGCTTTAAAGACATTAGCTGAATTAGCAGGATTGGGAAGCTAACTGCTAAGCTAAAGCAAACGTCAAGTGCTGTCCAATATCAGCATTTCTCACGGAAGTCACTCAACTGTTTTGAGTAACGTTATCTTTGGTTAGTAGAAAACGGCCTATTTGGAATAGCTAAGAATAAGTCGGAAAATAAGTCCCTGCTTTCTTTTTGCAGTGTTTCTGAAGTACTTTCTCTCCAGTAAAACCGTCCGGAGTGCTGTGCTGCTGGTCGGACTGTGTGACTCCGGGAAAACCCTCCTTTTCACCCGGGTGAGTTGATGAAGCCAAAACGTGGTGTCCATGTCCACGTTGTTAATCATAGCAGGCTCGGCTGATGAGACTAATACACGGTTAAGTGATTGTGCATTTCATGTTTTGGCAGCTGTTGTCAGGAAAGTTCAAACGCACACAGACCTCCATCACTGACAGCAGTGCTCCATACAAAGCCAAAAACGAAAAGGCAAGTTAGGGAAAAGTTCATCATTATCACTTACAATCTTTTTCTCATTGACCATGGTTTAAAGTTGTCCCCATCCTGTCTTCAGGGCAGCACCTGGACTGTGATTGATCTGCCAGGACATGACAGTCTTCGCCCTCAGTACCTGGAGAAGTTCAAATCTGCAGCCAGGTGAGAACAGGCCAGCCTGTCTGAGCAACATTGTTTTCCGTCTATTAGTGAGATAAAGTTCAGTGACCTGATTTACTTAACCCTCCTGTTGTCCTCGGGTCAAATTTTGACCCATTTTCAACAAGTTTCTAAATCACACGTTTGGGTTTTCTTTCAACCAAATTGTCAAAAAAAATAACGTGGATGGTTTGCTACAACGCTCTTCACAAGTAAAGGCTCCGTTCACTACTTCCATTGAATTTGGGTGTTTTATTAAATGTTACAATATTTGAACGTTGAAAAAAGTGTCAAATTTTGGAAAAAGACAAAAAACACCAATAAGGCGCTAAAAAAAGATCTACAAAAACATTGTAAAAAGTGACAAAATATGGTTCAAAAAGACAACAAGAAAGGCTGGGAAAATTGACAAATGTCAAAAAGAACTCAAATTTTGACCCAGAAAAAACAACAGTTGCATCACGGTAGACAGGAAGACAATACAAGGTTAACCCTTGTGTTGTCTTCCTGTCTACCGTGATGCAACTGTTTTTTGCAGTGGCTACTGTTGCAGTAGCAATTATTTACCCTCGGGTCAATACAGTATATCTTGCTCTTGTGACTCACAAGTAACTGATCACTTCTTTTCATTAACACTCTCTATCACTCTCTTCAGAGCGATTGTGTTTGTAGTAGACAGCGCTATTTTCCAGAAGGAAGTGAGAGACGTGGCAGAGTTTCTGTACATCTTGTTGACGGACACTGTGATCTCCAGGAATGCCCCAGCTCTCCTGGTGGCATGCAACAAACAAGGTTCAACAACCCTTTTGCTGTAAAAAAATAAAAAAAATACCCAAATATCTGCACTTTGCTTGTTGTTAGTTTGTTATGTGGCAGCGTCATTTACCAGTGTCTTCATTTTACAGATATCACCATGGCAAAATCAGCTAAACTGATTCAGCAGCAGCTGGAAAAGGAATTGTAAGTCATTTATATATTTGCTGTCTTTTGGGCATTTGTTTTTACTTTGTCGGATTTGCAAAGCATCTTTTATTTTAGGCAAATTCCACTCAAATGATCTATTGTTATAATTCCCTGTTGTCAATGTTTTGGTAGTCAGGCGCTGGCCGTTGGGCGTAATTGGGATTCAGTGTCTTGCTCAAGGACAGTTGAGCTGGAGATGAAACCACCAACCCTGCAATTCCTAATTGATTCACCTCCTGAGCCTTTGGTTTGATATACTGTGTATATAACATTTCCGTTGTCTCTCGTTTCTTATAGGAACACCCTGCGAGTGACACGCTCCGCAGCCCTGAGCTCTCAGGACGGCTCTGTGGGTGGCAGTGTTTATCTGGGGAAAAAAGGCAAGGACTTTGAGTTCAGCCAGCTGCCCCTTAAGGTGGAGTTTGTGGAGTGCAGCGCCTGCGGCAGCAAGGGTGAAGAGGGGGAGGCAGACATTGAGAGCCTAGAGAAGAGCCTGGCTAAACTGTAAAGGCAGCAACTTAACATCCTCAGTGCACAATTTGACTGAAAGGCACAGACCTCTGGTCAACGGTCACATCAGTAATCAAAGGAGGGATGACAAACGCATCTCAGTGGAGGATTTATTTGACAGGAGTAACCAGTCAAACATCGTATCTGTGCTGGCTGTCAATATAAAACGTTATTACATTAAAAGGTGGAAGAACTTTTGAGGCATATTCTAGCCAAAAAGACTGAAAGTAATGTAACGGAAAATGATCTTTGTCTGGTTGCTCTGCAGTGCTGAGAACTGATAATGTGCTTTTATATAGTGCAAATCTTACTGTGAACATCATCCTTTTAAGCTCTTCGTTTGGCTTGTTCAGAAAATCCATAGTTTAAAGAATTTTGGTAAAGTACAATATTTGCTGTTGCTGCAACTAAAAGAAAAATGGTTATAGGCTGCCACATATTTTCACCATTTTTGTTTTTGGATTTATAAGCTGCCTTGTGAATACAGACGGGCGTGACTTGGATTTATTCTTTCGAACAGTCTGCCTTTTTTTCTGATGTCATAAAGTGTTTTCACGTTTGCAAAAGAATGACTTGAATGAATTACTTGTTTGAAAGTGTTGTATGAATACAGTGCATTTGCAATGAATTATTTTGTGGTTGTCTGGCTTGTTTAAAAAACTGACAATAGAAAGTTTTGGATGTTGATGCAAATGAAGTCAATCGTTTAAAGGAAACAGCACAGTTATTTACGTGTTAGCAGAAGATGCAGTCTGTCTGGTGTTTGAGGGATTCAGTCTATAATAAGCAGATAACAACACATACAGAAAACAAAGCATTTAAAAAAAATAGTCTCTCTTTAAATGCTTTTTGTCTGTGTTTGAAACATCACAAACCGCTTCGTCTTTCTAGTCTGGCACCTGGTTTAGATTGAGATGTTTTCACTCTACAAAAGCGCCACAGACTTAGTTAAACATGCTGAATTTATTTTGACTATAATGTGGTAGTTTTACAATCCACAAAAATGCATATATTGCAAAGTATATTTCAAAAGGATGAGATTTTTTATAGGACTGCACACCAGTCAGGGACCCAGAGTCTATAACATCTGGCTGCCACACACTAATGAATACATCTGACATTATATAAGACCTGAAAAACAATTGCACATTTAGTTTGTTGAACAGTGTGTGAAAACTCCTATAAAACTGTTCACTATTCTGTGATAATTGTCTGCCTCTGTAAATATTTACCCTCCACTCTAGGGTGTTTTCTAGAGCACCAGTTGTTTGTTCTGCCCACAGGCTCAGCTTTTATTACAGAAGGATCCTACTGTCACCATTTAGGCCAGAAGTCTAAATAATGGTGCAACCAGTTCTAACAGCATCACAGGAGTGTATACTCAAAGGTTTCAAAAAATGTAAACTAAAAACAAAGTTGAAATAGTGTACTGCTCCGAGGAGTACAAAAGATAAACATGACGCGTGTGTGATTCTATAGTCGAGACAGAGGGTAGACCGTCAGACTCGAGCTCTGATCTGCGACCACCACACTGGGTTCTCCTTTCAGCACAGCAGGACACAACCAGTTCACCTTGTCCCCATGACTGATGCTCAGTTTAGGCCCAGCCTTCTCCTCTGTCCCCTCCTCCACTTCTTCTTCTTTCTGTGCTTCGACCTTCGGTGGGGTCCTTGCTTTATCCTGGGATTGGTCTTTCCTCCTTGCCTTGCTCTTACTTTTCCTGCGTGGGGCTGCTGTCACTCCACTTTTGGCCTTTGCCTCGGGAGTCACCACTGGGTGCTTACTGAGGTCCCACAGGAAGACCTGGCCATCATTCCCCCCAGTGACGAGCCAGTGAGGGTGGGAAAGGAAACTAACAAAGTGGGCTTGTGAGGCGCCCTGACTGTGGGCCTTGACTGCTCCCTGCTGTTCCAGTTTAGAGCCGCCGCCGATCCGCATCAGATGCACCCGCCCGTCCTCTGCCGCACAACCCAAAATGTTCCCACAACTCGCCACAGAGACACAGTGGACCAGTGGCGGGTTGAAAAGCTGACCAGGACGCTGCTGATGGGCGTCTTCTTCCTCTGCTACTTCCTGGAGGTTGAGGGTCCAAAGAGGACGTGTCTTCTGCAGACCCCACAGCATCACCTGAAGAGACAAAAAGGGTGAAATAAATCGGTATTAGGAATGTAGTCTCGGTACATGACGTAGACACAAATGGTCCTCTCCCTTACCTGCATGTCGAGTCCAGCAGACACCAGGTTATTGGGCCTGTGAGGCCGAAAAGCCACAGAGGAGCAGATATTAGTGTGTCTACGAAGAGTCCTGCACACTTTTCCCCCAGGAAGCTCCAGTACCCGGACTTCCCCGGAGTCATCAGCAACTGCCATGGCTGAGCCCATCTCATTTAGTGCCAAAGCATTGATCTCCTCCTCCCCTGCACCCAGAAATTCCTCCACGGGGCCCTTTAGGTTTCTGGGGTCGAGTACACTCACTGTGTCTCCATGTGACACATAGAGCTGACCCGGAACTGTAGGCGAAAACACAACACTCGTGCTGTCCTCCTCACCAGGGAGAGTGAGACGGCCTATGATGGTCCCCTCTTGGCTCCACACCGTGACCTCTCCACCCTCAGAGCCGGAAGCGAGGAGACCCTCGGGGCCGGAAGAAGCCCCGACACACAGGATAGATGTGGAGTGGCCCTCAGACCACTGTCTGGCCATGCTGACCCTGCAAAATGTGAGTTAACAAGAAGAAATACACATTAGTTTGTATATTTGCTTTGACATCTCTGATGTATGCCAGCAGTATCTTTAAAACAGTTTCAATTGACAAAAAAAATTACAATGTATAATATGAATCAATTCATCGGTTTGTGTTTCAAGCAAACGTCACAAACATTCTCTGGCCCCAGCTTCTCGATGATAACAACTGCTTATTTATTTTCCGTTAATAAAAATAGTAGAATATATTTGTGTTTTAACTGTTAAAATGAACAATTTGAAAGGCAGAATTGGACTCTGGGGACTTGTGATGAGCATTTTTTTCACTATTTTCGGGTATGGAATAGACTAAAGATATTATGTATAAATATAATAATCAGATGACTTGATTATAAAATTAGCATTGGTCGCAGCCCTAAACTGATTATAACCCTCATGAAGGTAGGTTATAAATACAAATAATAATGCAGGTCTGTTTATTAAACCTAACATTAGTTTTATCAAGGTACAACCAGATATTAATATTAACAGTTTATGGGTGTAACGGTAACGTTAGCTACCTAATAATCTGGCAACTGTGTGTATGTTTGTATAGCTTTCTTGTAATAACCAACACAGCATCAGTGTATGCATTCATATTACTTAAAAGACGGGTAAACAAGACAGACATTACACGAAAATAGATTTATGAAGATATTAGAATTGAGAAGTTGCCCAACAGCCATTGGTTGTCTGGCTCTGCGGTTAGCCTGAAAGCTAACATGTAACTTCCTGTTCAGCTGGCGGTGTGGTGGCGTTATTAAACATGTTGTTGTTAATCTGCTGGTTGGAAACAATTTCTAACAGCGTCGTGACAAATATCGATAAGGTAAAGATCGCAGAATCAAGCTACCTTATTAAGTGTCGTCAAAACTTCCGTGGGATGCCCATGTGGAGTTAGGTCGCTCACTGATGACATCATAGATGTTTGGAAGTAGTGTTTGTGTGCCCTGAGTTTGACATGCCAGGCGGATTTCTCTGGAAGCCTTAACGTCCATATTTTTCACCATGAATGGCAGACCTTTAGCACCAACAATTCCCCTAACCCTAATCCAGTTTACTACATTTTTTTTAATTTAAAATAGTTAATCGATGGAACCATGCTGGGAGGAAATGATACCTGAAAAGAAAGTTCAGGGCACAAGGGAAAAACAGATTTCTCTGCTGTATGTCCATTACTATAAATATATATATATTGTATGCATGTATGTATGTATGTATGTATGTATGTATGTATATGTATATTTATACACACAAGTCAACAGCAGAAGCAATAGTAGTCAATCATTCTGCGGAAAATGAAAAAGAAAAGAATTTAGGACACGGAGGAGGCAGCTCATTAGATCATTGTTTAGTGGGCCTTCATTCCCACAATGCCTGCTCTCTGCTGATTCATACAAAGCTGTAGATTTGTTGAGCGGGACCATTTCTGGGTCAGTGAACAGCAAGCCATACTGCCTCACTGAATAGAGAACAGAGAGGAGAGGCTATGGCTTACACACACACACACACACACACACACACACACACACACACACACACACACACACACACACACACACACACACACACACACACACACAATGTTCATATGCTGACACATTCTGTATATCCTCACAAAGAAGCAGCAGTTCTCCCAGAGCACTTTGAACATAAGTACTCTTTTTCTGCTCATGACCCGATAGATGCTCTGTCCGCTCTCTGTAATGAAATCACACAGGAAGCCTTCACTAAGCAGTTGTATGTGTGTTAAATTGTGATGCTGTAGTTGCTGAGAACAGGCAGTGTGAATTTGTCAGTTGTAAAACTCCTTCCCACAACACCAGTAAGAGGATGATTTTTTTTTTCTTCTATTTTTTATCTATTGAAGCTGTTGTGAAGGCTTGAGTAAGGTAAGTGACATATTTTAGAGTAATTCATATTCAAGACATTATGCTTACATTAAAACGTATTTGGGCCTTTAATTGTCTGGCAGTAACGATCAAAAGCAGATAGATAGCAAACAGAATTCACAGAGAATAATCATGGAAAGACTCTGATGGCTTCCTCTAATTTCCTAACCAGATTCTGATGCTGCATCTCTTAAATTAAAGTTAAATTAAACATTACAATATAGAAATTGTGCAATAACGTGTACATGTGATCCATTATTGTCAGACATACATCTAACCAGGCTTTATATACTGTACATAGATGTATATAGCATACATAAACCACCTAATGTATGTCTATAAATTACCTAATTACATTACCCAAAGCATTTATTTCAGAACTTTTTGCACTCCCAGTCACTATTTGTGACCCCTATCTCCAACTTAACTTTTTATTTTATTTTTTTTAAACCTAGTGTCCTGTTTTTATCTTTGTTTAGCTGCTTCTCAGAATATTTGGAGTTACCTTGAAACATTCACACGCCGGGGAGTATGAGGTTACCCTATTTCCCAGCGAGGTCAGTGCTTTTCCACAAGGAGCCCAACGGAGTGACATACAGAGTCCCAGCGCTGCTCTACCTGTCCCGCTCCAGGTCCTTCCTGGCCTTCTGCGAGGAGAGACTCAGTCCATCCGACTCTGAGGCTCACCTGCTGGTCATGAAGAAAGGCACTTTCTACAGGAACTATGTGGAGGTCAGTGTTGAGTCAGACGCCTTTGTTTCTCAGGCCTTCTCCTATACCTGTTCAGATATATTCTTTAAATACTCAGATATTGTGCTTGGAAAAAAAAAGTAACAATACCACAGTGTTTGAAATACTCTGTTACAAATAAAAGTCATACACTCAAATCTTCAGTAAAAGTACAAAAGTATTGGCACCAAAATATACATGAGTACCAAATGTAATGCTCATCATGCAGAATGGCCCTCGCCAGAATAATTGATGTTACATTATTGGATTATAATTATTGATGCATTAATGTGTTCATCACTTTTATGTTGGAACTGTTAAAGGTGGAGCTAACTTCAACTACTTTATTTACTTTATCCTCTGGGTATCTTGTGAAATCTCCCTGAGGATCAATTTATAATAATACATCATCATTTGTTTGATGAAAACATATTGTGTTACTAATCTAAATCTGCAAAGTCACTAGTAACTAAAGTGTAGTGTAGATAAAAAGTACAATATGTGCAGCTGAGATGTAATAAAGTAGAAGTATAAAGAAGCAGAAAATGGAAAAACTCAAGTAAAGAGTAAGTAATTAAAAGTACTTTAAAATTGTACATTACTACAGGGTTTAGGTAATGTACTTGGTTACGTTCCACCACTGTGTATCCCGAGATATTACATCTCTTAGACTCTTCTTTTCTAATCTCCCTCGTCTTTTCGCTGCTGCAGTGGGAGGACATGCGTGTCCTGGGCACTGCTTTCCTGCCAGGCCACCGGTCCATGAACCCGTGCCCGGTGTACGATGATTTCACAGGTACTCTCTTCTTGTTCTTCATCGCTGTCCTCGGCCACACCCCAGAGTCCTATCAGCTGGTGACGGGGAAGAACGTGACCCGTTTCTGCTACATCTGCAGCACTGATGACGGAGACACCTGGAGTCCTGTCACCGACCTAACCAAGAGGGTCATAGGAGATGCTATCAAAGGTCAGGGATTCATGGAGGGAAAATCCACCCTCAAACAGTCTCGAGATTTATTGTGCTGTTCGGATTATTGCAATTATAGAAAGCCGTTAAGGAAATTTCACTCATTTTAAAGTCAAAGCGTTTATTGTTTTATACTATTATATTGTCATAACATAAAGTTGTATGAAGCCTTTAGTGGCTCCAAAGGGAGCTCTGTGGAGTTTGATAACTTGCCTCAAGTGATGTCACTTGAGTCAGAATATTTTGGGGCTGAAGACTACAAGTTAGAAAGAGGTTATGTCACTAGACCTCTGTAGCCCGATCCTCATCTCCACTTGGCTAGCAACTCAAGGCTACATTAGCTGTACTGTAGCTGTACTGTACTATAACACGCCCCAATCTCAGACAAAACTGTTAGTGGACAGGTTGCATTGTGGGTAATGTAGTGAATGCGCCAGGTTTTGACAAGAAAGAAGACTGCATGGTATAAAAAAAGATGATATCACCGATTCTGCTGCATCAATTGTGGTGCTTTCTTTTACTTGTCTATCAGGAGTGTTAGAATTTAAGTGATTACTATCAATCTGAAAATATTCCCACATCCTGATGTGTTCCTAAACTGGAGAAAAAAACTAAAGTATGCTACACAAAATTAAGATTTTGTTTTGGATTTTTTTATTAAATCTTTTTTTATTGTGAAATACTGATTAGTTTTACGTTTTCAGGCCTCTAAAATAACAAATGGAAAATCACTCTGTTTGAACTGCTAACAATTACATCATAACAAAAACTGTTCACATTTTTTCAAATAAGTCTTAAAACAATATTGACATGCTCGTTATGCAGGGCCTACACTTAAACCTGTTTAGGACGCTGGGGTTTTCCATATTCAAACTATCCTGACTAAAACATCCCATCCTAACTTGATTTCAATGTAAGAGATGGGGTAAATAACAACAGTGACTAAAATCTGTTTCAATGTACAAATGGACACCTGAGTTTTGTTTCAAGACAAAAGGAATAAACCAAATGTGTACCTATCCTTTAATGTCAATTATATTGACCCCTTATGTTCATTCATGTGTAGCTATCATCTGTAACGTGTCACTTCCTCCTCTGTCCCTGCAGAATGGGCCACTTTCGCTCTCGGCCCAGGCCATGGTATCCAGCTGAAGTCCGGTCGTCTGCTGATTCCTGCTTATGCTTACCACATTGAGTGTAAAGAGTGCTTTGGACAGCTCTGCCAGACCACTCCCCACTCCTTCTGCTTTCACAGTGATACTCATGGGCGGACCTGGCGTTTCGGGGAGGCGGTGCCGGGGCCGGAGAGCGTGGAGTGTCAAATGGTGTCGGTGGACGAAGAAGACGGGACTAATGTTTTGTACTGTAACGCACGCAGCCCGCTCGGTTACAGGGTGCAGGCCCTCAGTCTGGATGATGGGGCGGTGTTTCAGGAGGGCCAGCTGGTGCAGCGTCTGGTGGAGCCTCGGAATGGTTGCCATGGAAGCATTGTGGGATTTCCTGCCCCGTTACATTTATGTCATTCTCTTGACAATCACCTACACCAACCTATATATCACTCCAGACACTGGACGTCCTGCATGACTAACTCAAACCACACCATCCCTCCATCTCTACACAGCACCAACTCAGGTTCTACCAGACCCTTGACACCCGATCATCCAGATTTCCTCACCCCCACCTGGGTAGTATACTCCCATCCAACATGGACCACCGCACGCAAGGATCTCGGCGTGTTCCTCAGCCTGTTTCCCCGTGATCCAGACAGTTGGCGCGGCCCCTGGGTGATCTACGAGGGCCCCAGCGCGTACTCTGACCTTGCCTATCTAGAGTTGCCCCCTTCACCTGGTGCACCGCCCGCTGTGGCCTTCGCCTGCCTGTTTGAGTGTGGCACCAAAACTGCCTACGATGAAATCTGCTTCAGCATCTTCACCCTCTACGAGCTCATTGACAATCTTCCCCGGGAGGCGCAGCTGGGACATAACAATCCTGAATCTAACAGACAACAGAATCAAGTCTCTGAGACAGATTTTAGAAGTGGACGTGACGCTCAAAGTGCAGCAGTTTTGCATCAGGTGCCTCGTGTAAAGAAGAGGAAGAAGAAGAACAAGTTGACTGAGATGTGCTCTGTGTCTTAAATGTAGTTTTGAGCTATTATCTTCCAATACTTTTTCTATGCACAGTCAGTGGCAAAATACACATGAACAATGCAACTGTTCTTCCATAAAATGTACTTTACGATGCACAGTTTATGATAGAGCTGTACACATGTACCCAATAAAGTGGCTTGTGGAGTGTATGTCCACCAATTATTACAGAATATTGTACACACTATTGATACAAGGAATTTTTCTTATGAGCAATGTAGTTTCTGTATTGTAATTCAGTTGATTTCAGTTACATGAACTGCAACACAACAGTACTTAGTAATGATTTAACACCTTCTGGTTCAGTATGTTTGTTTTGATTTTGATCATTTGTCAATTTTAATGTAGAACACATTGCCATTAAAGTTTTCTTGACACTTAAAACTTCCTTTCTGTTGAAACTATTATGGTCAGCAAGAGCAATTATCAATTAAAACATTCATAGATATATACATCATCAGTCGGAAATATAACTGAATTTAAGAAGTCTGACATGGCTTTATATAACATGAATATCCCACACATTGAATCTCAATGGGGAATTACATCGTTTCACTTTTAAATTCTCCTTTTTTATCAAACAAAATGAATTGTTCACAAAAATCTGACTCAAGCTTTTTGAACAAACTGTAAAAACTAATACTGAGATACAGCAATAAATAAAACCATTTTGTGTATCATTTTCCCAGTCAGTGGTCCATGATCACTGACAGTGATGTAGTATTTCCTGGGAGAATATTCTACTGAATGCTGGATTCGGATTATTGTGATTAGCCTACTTTTTTTCTTGATGTTCTCACAACTCTTCATTAATTTTACACTGTGTAGATATTGCATTTTTAACTCTCCCAAATTGCCAGGAGATGTTTAATTTGGCCCACTGTACGTCCTGCTACATTTAAACTAGCACACTGTGGACCCGGCGAGGCTGCAACCCATCAAGCTCGCATATTAATCACAGCTGCTCTAATGGGATAGCTGTTCCTAAACTAATTAGCTGAGGCTGTTGAAACATGTAGGGGCTGACAGCTTAAGTGAGTTGCATGAGAGCGTAGGAAGAACAGAACCAGATGACGTGGAGCAGTTTGTTTGGTTAAGAGTGGAAAAAAATAAACAGATTGTGCCAGGAAGATCTGGACAGTCTCTTCTTTCTGCTCCCTCCCTTCTCTCTTACATAACTCCACACACTCACAGGAGGGTCATTTCCCTTCCGGAGCTCTTTCACAGAAGTGTTTTTCCCCCTTTTCTCTAGCATATGTGTTTTAAAGCTTTCGATAATGAGTCTGAGGATCATTGTGGTTCTCGCTGTGTTAACTGGGATAACTGGGAGCCCCAGACCTGAAGCTGACTCAGCGGACATGAAGGCTCACCCCAACAGTGTACCAGAGACAGCGGAGAAAACCAAGCTCTTTGGACAGGTGAGGAGTTACTAGCTCGAATGGTTCTCATGTATTTTGTAGCTTATTAATTGCATTACTCATGTGAAGTATCTACAACATTGCCACGCAGACGGCTGCTTCCAAGAATCTGTGTTTGTAAAAACTTGTTGAGACGTGAATGATCTGCACAGGAAAAAAACTACACTTTAAAAGACGGATATATAGATCTTTGTTTAAGTCATAATTACATCGGGACCATTCTGTACATAGTACAAAAGCCATTTAAAGTTAAAGTCAAAACACTGAGCTTTCTGTATAAATGTCACATGGTGCTAAAATTCATAAATATGCTAAAGAGTTGGGAGGAAAAATAGCTACAAAAGTAAAATGTCAGTTTTTTATGGCATCTAAACAGGAAAGCCTTATTGTTGAGTCACGGTTGATGATGGGCAGAATTGTGTGTAAAGATGAGGGACGGTGGTCAAAGTCCATTTGCACACAGTGTGGTAGATTGGACAGTTTTCAGCTCTTCCACTTGTTCTTCTTCGCAGGCAGCTGTCCTGTAGCCTCCAAGTATTTGTGGATGAGTTCCTCTTGTGAGGCTGGCAGGCAGGGCTGGTATCTGCTGTAATCCATGGTGTACTCCCCCTTCCCCTGAATTAATGATAGATAGAGGATGTTAGTTTTTGAAATTATAAATGCATTATAGAAGTTGTCTGATTTTAAGACTCTTCTGTAGTGATGGGCAGAGGTGGTGCCAACAACCTAAGAGGAAGACTGCAGGGACTACTCAAAACTGAAAAACCCCTGCTAATTCCTGGATTATTTTTTTTTCCAGAAAAATAGTCAAGTTAATCTATAATTTTATTCTCCTCAACAGATGCTAAAATCGAACATCCAAGGCAGTGAAATATTTCAAAACATTCCAAAACAATAAGTATATCACAAAGGAAAAGGTCTAGTTTAGGGTAATCTATATCCTTGACGTTCCACTTCCGGTTTTGTTCTGGTGCCGCATGGAAATTCCGCCGGATGCACTTATTTTCGCCGATGTCAGTATCCTTCCTATCCCTCCTTTCTTTGCGTTGGAAGTTTAAACTCTGGTGAATTATTGAGGACTATGGTTACCTGCTCCTCGAATCTCTGCAGGGTAAATCAAGACAGCTAGCTAGGCTATCTGTCCAATCTGAGTTTTCTGTTGCACGACTATTTTACAGCAGCTCTGTGCAGAGCATTGGTTTAAAGAAATGCCAATAAACCAGAGCACATTTTTCTCCCATCCCACAATGCTATGTGGAGTACTCAGACCTTCCTCCGCTCCGCAGGAATGATGCTCTGGCAAAACAAGACTAAGTTTAGGGAAACTAAATGTGATTTTTAAAGAGTTGTATGTATTATTAATAGACGTTTATCTAGCATTTTGTTTTTAGTTTCAGACGGCTACTATTTCAGAACACAGGGAATAGAATTCACTATAGTGAATATAGAAAATAATGGACTACAGATTTACACCATATATTAGGTGTTTTGAGGTGAACCTACCTCAGTGCAGGAGCGTAGTTCAGTGGCGTAGCCAAACATGTCGTTTAGTGGAATCTGTTGGGAGAAACGGCCTGAAATTAGTCAAATGCTAATGGTGTTGAAGAATGAGAGCCCAATTGCTGTAAGATAAAAGACTGCAGATACATGCTGTGTGTGTGAAGAATTAACAAACTGGACTCACATCCGCATACAGTGTGAAGTATCCTTCAGCTCCGTCCTGTCCTGTGATGACACCGTGCCTGCGGTTTACACCAGCAATGACGGTTCCCTGAAACTCCTGGGGTGCTACGATTTCCACGGACATGATTGGCTCCAAGATGGTCGCGTTTGCTTTTTCCATGGCTGAGGAGAACACATTGCAACCAGCATTAACATAACCCGACAACAGCGGGCGTGAAGCCAAAACGGAATGAGATGACGTGGAACAGGGGGTCTAACGTAGACGTCACCTTGTTTTAGAGCGCCCTCTCCTGCACGGATGAAGGAGATCTCATTGGAGTCCACCATGTGATTCGCTCCATCTTCCAGGAGGAACCGGACTCCTGAAATCTTGTGTCCGCTCAGGGGTCCCTTCTCACAGGCCTCCCTGAAACCCTGCAGCGTGATGGGAAGAAACAAGCAATGAAAGACAAACAAGTGCATGTTGTAATGGGGAAAATTACATGTAACCAATGATTTTTATATTAATTATTCATAAGATCTCCAATGCCTCTCAGAATATATGACTGCTAAATCTGTCCTCTGTGTGTTCTCTTTGATGGAGACCACTGGATGACTTTGTTATTTTTCCTTGAAGGATAAATGGCAAAAAGTCTGATAGAAACAGTTGTCTAGAGCTGTGTTTATCATAGCAGGTCCCGGGTCGAGACCGTAGCCTATCCAAGGAGACAAGATGTTCTTTTTCAGCTAAGATAGAATGACCGGTCAAGAAACTTGACCCACGAAGGGCAGATTCAGAAAGACGTAATAGAGATCCATTCATTGTTATGTTTAAGATTTTCCAAACAAGGTATTCTTTCCTTTGGGGGCACGGGATATAAAGAAGGGTACTACTAATTGGATCCACGCAGAACTCTTGTCACTCTGTAACTTTGTGCATTGTGAGAACTGTTCGTGTAATTTTTTTGGGTTGTTTGCAGCCTTTATTCTGTTTCAACAGAGTCTGACCTCCAACAAAATTCCTCCCTCGCTGTACAAGAAACCTCCACCACAATTTCTAAACTTAGTGTTCAGGTAACATATGTCATTTCACCGTATAAGTTTACTTTTACCGTGACTACATTAAACGTTAGAAAAAACAAACCTTTTCAACAGCTGGTACAAACTGCTTCGGGATGTTGGTTCCAACCGTCTGATCTTCAAACTCCAGCTTGGTGAAATGCTCTGGCTCAAGAGGCTCAAGGACTCCGATAACTTTGCCGTACTGCCCAGAGCCGCCGCTCTGCTTCTTATGAGTGAAGTCGAACCTTCAGAAAAATGGGGCAAAAGGTCGACATTTTGAAGCGGTGTGACACAGCTTAACCTTCTGTTAACCACAGTCCAATTTGTCTCTGAGCAATTCTATTGGTAATCATATTAGAGAACCAAAATCATTAGTCAGTAGCAAAAATACACACCCCTTAGAAAACACTAACATAGGTGGCGCTTAAACAGGTGTGTGCATGCAAGAACTTTAACTCAGTTATGGAATAGTTTACTCTATGAATGCAAATAGGTTGACAAGGCAAATACAAGTTCTTGATCTAAAGATATATGCAAATTGTTTTGTGACTGTGTTGGGTGAGTTGTTTCTTAATAATGAAAAGCTGAACATTGGTGTGTTTAAAAAAAAAAAAAATATATATATATATATATATATTTTTTTTTTTTTTTTTTTTTTTTGCTAAAGAGCAGTGGGTCGACGACATGAGCTAAGCCAAAATTGCGTATTTTTATGATAAAACCTGACTATAGCAGAGCATTATGTTGTATATAATTTGTCTAAAAGGCAAAAATCTCTGCTCTGTTGAGATCTGGTATTTAGCCTTTGACTGTTGAATCTGGACGATATGTTAATGTAGAGATGGAAAAACTGATTTTGATGACTTTTTCTTTTGTATTCATGTGTGTCTCCAAATGATTTGTCTTTGCGACCAGTAGATGTCTGTTAAATAGGTTTGTGGTGTCTTGTTATCCCATATGGGATGGGCCAAGTGTTTGGCATGACACAGAAATAAAACTAACTGCAAACTATTTTTTTTTTTTTTTATGAAATTAAAATGTCATCTTTTTCATAATCACAATTTTGACCAAATAATTTATGCCTTAAACCAATGATATTATACACTAATTTCTTAGATAAAAAAATATTTTAGTTTTAAGTATTACAGGTTTTAGTATTTTACACAGTCTATGGTACAAGTGCATTATTAAAAACGAGTTCATCTCTTTACAAACATGTCACTTAACACCACTGTCAAGATAACAGCTGAAATTATGCATCATGTTGTTGTTGTTGTTAAAACAAAGTTATATGAAGACTATTTGCAATTAGACTACATTGCCAGTGACCAATACATTGACCAATATGGGTGACAAATGTCACATATCATCAGTGTTGGAATTTAAAGAAACACATTGATGTGTCCATTAATGCTCTCACTCTTCACTGATAGCACCAAATCTGACTGCTCCACATTGGCTTGCCTTGCCTGTTATAAAGAGGAAATAAGAAAGAGCTCTGTCTCTTTAAAAAAAAAAAAGGGGTAGTCCTCAAAGAGCTCTGGTGTCAGAGGAAGAAGGAAGTCCTTTTTCCACTTGAATGAAGAGCAACGACAGATAAAACTTTCCTCCTGCCAAAGTAACAGGCTGGAAGTTGGAGCATTTCAGTTACAGGCAAGATCATATTTCACTTTTCCCCTGAACTGTTTCTTATACTTCTACATATTTGCTTTCCTTTCCACCTTGCATAATGGATGCTTCTGTTATCTGCAGACAAACCGACCCCAGACAAAAGCTCCACCCTGCTGACACCCAAGGGTCAAAGTCCTTCAGGGGTTAGAAGCCCATCCCTGTTCATTACAGCAGCATCTGTTCCATTTCCTCACTCACTGTCTGCCCTCACTTTGTCTCTGGAACGGCAGGAAGTATTAGTGGTGGAGAAGGCTGAAGAGAATGTGATGGCGACGGGAGAGCTGAACGTCAATCACTACCCTGCTCGGAGGGCGGCCCAAGTGGTACAACACTACCTTAACACCCGCTACGGCTCTCCATACAGGCTGCTGCAAGTGGACAAAGTCCACAGAGGAAACGCAGAGGTCAGCTGAACTTTAACTGCTAGTTAAGTTTACTGGGAAGTTCAAACTTAAACTAACTGGTGCTATTTCTGACTTCCCTTTTTTAGGATGTGGCAGACTCTGGAAGAAAGTATAAGCTGGAGATCTCAGTGCAGGATTTCATCAGCAATGTAAGATGTGATTTAGGATTTCCCTTGCAATGGACTTACACATGGGTTTGATAGAGCCATGAGTCTGTCAGTCTAGAGTAGTTTCATTAACATATCTGGTAGTTACACAAATGTGCCTTAGATTTGGTTTAATATTTTTTTTTTTTTTTTTAAATAGTGTTACGTAATCAACAGAAAGTAAGTGTAAATGAGTCAGTTGTTCCTGCCCAGATTTTAAAAGAACCCTAACACTAGATCAAAAACTACATATCTAATTACAATTTTGGTTCTGGAATCAGATAATAAACTCTTGACCATGCTGAACTTTGAGATTTAGTGCTCATTTGATCTGTCTCAAAATAGGGAAAAACTTAATATATGTTCAACTCAATACATTTACCCTCAATATTTAAAATGGTCACTGTCCTTGCATTCATACTGTGCTTCTGGAAAAATATTTAGAGATAATCTTGGGCAAACATTTGTGTGTAAAGTAAATAATCTCTGGCTTTAGAATGGGCAGGTTTGACAGGATTTAACTAAACATAAGCCAAAAGGAGGCAATGTGGTGCAACGTTGACTCACTGGCTGCCATGGTGACTCCTGGACTACGCCTTTGCTCTGTATACTTCCCTTCGCTTCTTTCTTATCAAACCTTCCTTTCTTCTGTTGGCTTGTTTTTAATCCTTTTTATTTAAATTTTATTTTATTTAATCATCCAGATCACTGACAAATGCTCTGCAGAGATTTTGTTTCCGAGGGGGGAACAGCAGCGCTCACCACAGGTCCAGGCCTCGTGTGAGGAGCCCCTGAAAATCAACACTAAAGCTCAAGAAGAGGCCTTGTACCAACAATACAAGATGAACTCAAGCCAGCTGTCAGCACAATATCTCCCTGGTATGTACATGAAAACGCCTGCTATAGCTGCTAATCGACACAAAAAGTCACAAATTGCATAACATTGGCGGTTTGAAATTGCAGCTTTTGGGGATTTTTGAACTCAGTGTTACTCTTAACAAAACTCCCACAAAAGACCTACATTGTTCACTCCTGTACATTATGAGATCACACAATGTATGTTTATATAACAAGCATAGGTGTGCCATAATCAAGCACCACACCTACATACAATCTAACATCCTTCGTAACACACTGTGACCAACAGACAGCTACGGTCACATCGAGCCTGACATGAAGCCTTTCTGGCACCTCAGCATCGTGGCCGCCAGCTTCGTCATGCTGAATGAGTCCAGTGAAAACACTCTGTACAACGTGGCTCAGGTGGCCAACATCACACAGCTGGTAGGTTTGGATTGCTCATTAAGCCTCTATTGTAGTGTTTTCGATACATATCATTTCAGAATTTTTGGTTTCAATACTCATTTGTCGATACTCTCAGTTCTCTTTAACAGCGAGTTTGCTGACAGACACATCGCTGTAGTGCCCACATAGCCCCGCCTCCTCATTCACTCACTCACTCTTCTTACGCTCCAGTTGAATATAATAATTTGCAGGTTTTGTTATGGTGTTGGCTCATAAAAGATGGCAAGTGAAGAGCTTCTGTGACTGGTTTTGGAGGACAAAGAAAGCAGCGGGAGTGCTGTTAAATACTTCACATTTGAGGAAAATAAACAAGGAAAGGCAAAGGATGCAAGCAAGCCTAAATATTATCCCTGTGGTATCAAATGGTCTTGAATATCAGCATTTTATATTATGAGTAGGGTAGATTGTTTGACATTTACAACAAGTCTTTTTCCGTAAATATGAAAATCGTAGTTCATATTGCAATAGAAAAGTTACCCTCTCCAAATTAATGTTAACTTGTATATTGTATTAGATAATAAAAACGGAAGAAGTAAGAAGAGTGCACAATCTATTCTATACAGTCACAAGTTTTTGCATCAAAGGCAGACCAAACATTCAGCCATGATGTGAAGTTTTTGGCGAGGATGTGACAATGTGACATTTGTATCAGACTGGTTTCTATCACTTGGCTGTATCTTTCCCTTGTCTACTGCAGGCGACTGAGAACGACCAGCTGAAGTTCGACTGTCACATACTGCTGCATGAGATGGTGTCCCAGGTAGCCACTTATTTGTATTATTATTTTTAAATGCCCCCTAAATAAGTCTTTAAATGTATTTATTAGTCTTTAAAAATGAAAAAAAAAACTAGATGGCTCACTACTCACTGTACGTCCAAAGCTTTGCTTTAGCATTTACTGTAAAAAAAAACCAAAAAACTTCTTCAATACCTCATTTTACAGTGAGAGAGAAAGAGAAGGCTAATTTACACCATTTATAAAGCCGTAAACATTTGCTAAATGTTCTTGATAAATAAAAGGATTGATTACTTGTTTACCAGAAGAATAATAATAATGGCGGCACTAGTGGCATCTTACACTAAACTGGTCTGATTCCAGTTAGTTGAGACGAACACTTACTCTTGTGCTCAATATTGCAGTGTGTGGTTTTCATACTTCATATATCCTGTTAATTTCACAATCTCTGTTATTTTTTGCAGGAAATAATTCACTGGAAGCTGCTGTTCACCTGGTCCCCTCCAGATGGTGTTAAAGTGCTGCAGATGGAACAGCTGCCACACCGCCATGAAGGGGAAAAACCTCCAAACACAAACTAAACCGCTAACATTGGTCACACTGCTATAACAATATCTTGCTGCTTGACTGAATGCTGCAAGTAAAAAGCCATCATATATAATGGTGATATCCTTACATTGTGCTACTTTTGTAGTACTTTTGGTTGTTATTGTATTTTAGCCTAAATAAACTGTTTCTACAGATT
>NC_045735.1:28070451-28070679 GCF_008692095.1 Etheostoma spectabile | reverse complement strand
TGTGTGTGTGTGTGTGTGTGTGTGTGTGTGGAGATGAGCACTTACTGTACAGGACTTGTGATCGTCTCTCTGAAAGCCACTTTGGGCTTTCCCATCACACAGGGACAGTTGTATTCCCTCTCCATCCTCTGAAAACAACAAACCAATACAAGAATAAATTGAAAGAAACTGATCAGATATATCAGGTTTACAAGGACAATTCGTTCAAACTTGAGGGAACCCCCTTTT
>NC_045735.1:28063065-28070441 GCF_008692095.1 Etheostoma spectabile | reverse complement strand
TATTTGATGTGTTATCCATTTAATATTCAGTCTGATTTCCTGAGTCTTGGGATCTCACTCCAAAAACAATGAAGCTCAGTAGCATTTGGCTTGTGGTGCAACCATGTCTTTTTCTGTTACAATTATCCAGAGACCTATCATTTATAAGAGAGCTACATCTGACAGGTCCAAACGTCCACAAATCCAACTAGATGTCAAGTACCATCAGTCAGAGACAAAATAGATCTGTGTCTCATTTATTGCAGGACGTCTAGTATGCAGGACATGCAAAACGTCCTCTGACTGGGTACCTGGGAGTAGATTTCAAGATGCAGCTCGCCCATGCCCGAGATGATGGTTTCTTTGCTCTCGGTGTCAAAATGCACTCGAAACGTCGGATCTTCCCTGGTGAAACGGTTAATACCTTTGGAAAATTTATCCAGGTCATTCTGGTCGGAAGCAAGAGAACGAGAAGAGTTTATATAGATGCGATTAAGACTCTAGAGACAGAATGCAAGGGTAAATCAACGTTTTTTTTTTAACCTTGTTGGTTGGCTTCATTGACATGGAAATGACAGGCTCTGGGACGTGAATAGACTCCTGTGGGTACCAAAAGGATAACAAATGAGCACAAGATTCTCAATAATATCCTGGAGAGAAGAAGTAAAAAAAGAATCCTTTCTAAAAAGTTACTCACCATGGAGAGGTTAGCGCTGGTCCTGGATGTAAAAGTGTCTCCGCTGGCACAGTCAATCCCAAACAGAGCACATATATCGCCCGCATAAACCTCATCCACATCCTAACAAAACCCAGCATGGACAGAAAGGACACAAAGGAATGATAAAATAAACAAGAGAGGTCAGGATGTTAACCTTCAGGACTGTGTTAATTCAAAAGTATTTTTTAATAACAAACATAGGACTGAATATGAAATAGTTGCATCATGTCTTGTTTTGATGCACGAAGGATGGAAACATAATGGAAAACGTGGTGTCACAGGGGATGTGGTTGTTATCTACAAATCTTATCTTGACTGGGGCCAAAAAGAGGAACCTAACCATTTTGACCAGTCATGTTGCTCTGCTATTTATCAATGCAAACCACAGATGGAAAACTGTGCGCTCTGACAGCCTGCTGTGCTGACGCACGCCCGTCTTGTACTCACCTCCATTTGGTCAGCGTGGAGGCGCACAAGCCTCTGAACTCTGACCTTCTTGCTCGTGCGTGTGTTGATGATGTACTCCCCCTTCTTCAGACAGCCCTGGTACACCCGCACATATGTCAGCTGGCCAAACCTCCCTGCCTGATATTGAGACACACCGCAGAAGATAACAAAGCATGACAGATTAAAATGTTCCTGGCAAGGCAATTTTATTTATAAAGCACATTTCAGTAACAGGGCAATTCAAAGTGGTTTACACAAAACGTCAAACATTAAGAAACAAATTAAAAAAACAATATGGGAATATAATTCAGTGCAGTAATAAAAATGAAAGAGAGGCGCATAGAAACTAAACGCTGCTCCCCGCGGTTTAGTTCTGACTCTGGGGACAGAAAGCAGACCTGTCCCAGATGACCTGAGAGGTCTGGGGGGGTCATAGTGTAGTAGCAGATCAGAAATGTATTTTGGCCCTAAACCATTTAGGGATTTATAAACCAGTAGAAGTATTTTGAAATCAATTCTTTGAGGCACAGGAAGCCAGTTTAAGGACTTGTGTAAGCAGCAGTAAGCAGTGTAAGCAGCAGCGTTCTGAATCAGCTGCAGCTGTCTGATTCATTTTATTGGGATGAGCTGTAAGGACACTCTTATAATAGTCAAGGCAAGGCAAGGCAGCTTTATTTGTAGAGCACATTTCAGCAACAGGGCAATTCAAAGTGCTTTACACAATTAGAGTTAAACAGATAAAACACAAGTATAAACAGTTAAAAGTAAAAACATTAAGACAGATAAAACCCTAACCCACTTGAGACTACCTTCACACTAATTAGTCAATTTTAGTGCTACCTTTCGTGATCACCCTCAGTGTCACTACCCTTCACGACTCTATTTTTAGAGATGTTACCTTTTGTCTCCTTGGACTCGTCTTCACACTAATTAAGCCAATCTAGTGCTGCCTTTCGTGTCTATTTTCGACACTACACATTCACAATGTTCTTTAAAGTGTTACCCTTCAAGTCTTTCTTTCTCTGTATTACACAACCTTTATACTTATTCCTTTTCCTCAAAAAAAAAATAAAAAAATCATAAAACAGATAAAACACAAGTGTAAGCAGTTAAAAATAAAAACACTGAAGATGAAAGCATGGACTAGTTTTTCCAAATCATGCTAAGACATAGGTCCTTTAACCCTTGATATATTCTTCAGGTGGTAATAGGCTGACTTTATTATTGTCTTAATGTAGCTGTTGAAATTTTCTGAGTCTGTCGAGCAAAAATGGCAGAAATAAACATAAAGATTAGCATCTTACCTCCAGTTTGAAGGCCAGCCCAACAAAAGGTTTTGCAGAGTCTCTTGTAGGGTCCATTAGAATCTTTGATGTTTGACCGTCATCTCTAACACAGTGTAAAAAAAACACACAGATATTAGTGCACACATTTTCTCATGAAAGATGTTATGGCTAGGCTCTGGCCTATACTCACTCGTCATTGAGGATAGCATAGTTTTGGACTTCAGTGGGGTTCGGCAGGTAATCCAGGACAGCGTCCAGTAGAGGCTGCACGCCCTTGTTCTTCAACGCTGTGCCCACCAACACCGGAGTAAACAGACGCTGCACTGTGGCCCTGCGGATTGCAGCCTGGAAGACAGTGATGTGACGAGAGATGTGAGTGTTGGGCAACTAAATTGTCTTTATTTTTCATTCAAACTCAGTGTTTATGTTCCAATTTAGATATGCTATTGAATTTTTTATTGGTTGCCAAAGTCTTGGTTGTTGAGTTTGAATGAAAAGACAATGTCACGCTTTGATAAGAAGACTGGTAAAAATGAGGTCTCAAAAATTCCTCATTTTTATAAGCACCGCTAAGTCCAGATGAAAATATCTCAGAAAGTACTGGACACAAACCTTCAGGTCTTTGTTGGTTGGAATCTTTTCCTCCAAGAACATCTCTCCCAAGACTTCATCAGCGTTAGCCACACACTCCACCAGCTCCTGCCTCCGTTCTGCAGCCTCAGCACGAAAATCTGCCGGGATCTCATCACAGCGGATAGTTTGACTGCAGGGAGGAAGAAATGGTGTGAATCATATTGATAAGGAACACAATTAACACTTGCAATCGGACAAATGCAGATTTTGAAGATTGGCGTCACGTATACCTGTTGGTGTTCTAATTCTACTGTTTTGTCTTTAAAACAGTCGCATATATGGTAAAAAACTATTCTTGCTGCTAAAATTACAGTGCAGAACAAAACAACACAATACACACAGAAACAGATCTATTCACGGTCAAGCTACCAGGGTAATCCCTCACCCAAAAGGTCCTTCAAAATACATGCTGCGCTCCTCTACAAGGTCAATGATGCCGCGCATGTTCCCCTCCAGGCCGATGGGGATGCTCACGAAGGCTGCGTTGTGGTTCAGTTTGGTTCTGGGGAAGGCAAAGAAAAAGTCTGAAGTGAGAACAAAATCACAGGAAGGAAAACCAAACCGGATTGTTTATTTGTATTTTTTTTTGAATGCGTTTTTGTACAGGGACAGGTGTCTAGCATAAACCAATGCCATACACCACGGCATTTATAGCCTAAGCAGATGTGTGCCCGTCCCAGGATGGGCCTTTAAAATACATAAGACTCAGCAACAAATACATAGACCCTACAAACCACAAACACTACAATAAATACGTCCATTAAAAAAATCTAAACTTAGGACTCAACAAGAAAATACAGACAAATCATGAATCATGATAGGGGATGTGAATATTTACTGGTCTCACGATTCAATTCGATTACAATTATCCTGTCAACGATTCCAGTCAATTCGATATCATGATGCACCACCTCGAAATATATAGATATATATATTTCTACACATGTTTTCATTGAAAAATTCAAGCAGTCAAACATATTTGCAATCCCCCTTTTTTGGATCTGATTAAAAAAAAAAAAAAAAAAAAAAAAAAAAAAAAAAAAAAAAAAAAAAAAAAAGACACTTCCTGGATATAACGATTCTGAACACAGCAGACAGAAGACAAAAAACAAAAAAGCGAGTGTAAGATCAACAAGTAACATCAGTAGGCAATAATTGATGATATGGTATAATCGTCCAGGTCCGCATTGCGATGCAACGCCACTGATTCATAACTACATTAGTCTTGTCTCTATTCAACAACAGTTTCAGTTTGAGTTTAAAACAATCCCAGTCAGGATCCAGTTGGAGTTCTTTAGGGCAGGGGTTCCCAAAACTTTCAGCCCACGACCCCCAAAGTAACGGTGCAAGTGACTTGCGACCCCCCACTATACACAAATATAAACATTGCGCGCTACAGCGCACGCACTATAGGCGTATCCAAACACAAGCATAATGACAACACAAAATAACACACAAAATAACACAACAGTTTTATCTTGTGTTAAAATCATGGCAAATATATGCTATTTCTAATCGTTTAAAAAAAAAATATATATATATATGTCTGGAAATCAACTTGCGACCCCCCCCTCTCTGGCTCGCGACCCCCCTCTGG
The DNA here is from genome assembly GCF_008692095.1 of Etheostoma spectabile. Lineage (NCBI taxonomy): Eukaryota > Metazoa > Chordata > Actinopteri > Perciformes > Percidae > Etheostoma > Etheostoma spectabile. Next base: position 28,065,781 of record NC_045735.1, on the reverse strand, counting down.
GTCCCGACCCCCACTTTGGGAATCACTGCTTTAGGGAAGGTGTTCCACATTTTGATGCCCAAACAGAAAAAGACGTTTGTCCAAGTCGGGATTTACGTAAGGGCACCTTACAATTCCAGTTGTCTGTACGTGAGCCTGAACATAGAAATAAAATTCAGGGTTCCACGATACTGACAAAATGTGATATGGCAATATCAATTATTAATATTGTAATATCACATTTTATCTAAACATATGTACATTTATAAGTTATTGGAAAATGCATCAAAATAGATTAATACCAAACACAAGGTTTATTTCAACTGAGAGTCACATTGGACTGGTGCAACATGAATAAATAAAACCAGGTCTACAGAACAGGACAACTTTTCTTTCGCTTCTCTGATTCGTGCCGTTTTGTTGTCTTTATCTTTTCTCTATATCTTTATCCGTCTATTTATCCGTGTGCTAACGTGTACTAACATGCGCAAGTGGCACGGTAACTGGCTAATGTATAAATTGAACACAAGTAAGCCACACAGCCAACGGACGGGACGCATAAATAAAATATTGCATAATTATCGCGTTCGATGTGGTATAGCGCAACGTGACATTGCGATAACAATATTGAATCGATATATCATGCACCCCTACTCTGAGTGGAACCACAGGGTCACTGTACACCTGGGAAGCCGCCTGGTTAATAGTACAGTCCCTGACAAAAGTCTTGTCGCTTATCTATTTTGTAGAAACACCTGCTATTAACCTGACTTTTAATTAATCAATTGGTGTAAGAAATAGCTCAGATGAAAAGCTAAAACCCTCCCAAATGATGTTCAATGCACTGAAATAAATTAGTTTCACTAAAAAAGATTTATTATTTAAACAAGACAGAAAGGTCAAATTTTGGCAAGACAAAAGTTTTGTCGCCTATACAGAAATTGAACAAATTTACTACGAATACTAAAATATGTCAGCAAATTAAATAGCGGTGCTGTGAGAACCAAATGTAATATCTTGTATGACTTCCATGAGCTTGAAGGACTGCATCCATGCGGTTTGGCAAGGATTCATACAATGTATTGATGAAGTCATCAGGAATAGCTAGGAAAGCAGTCTTCCTGCCTCCCAGAGTTCATCAATATTCTTTGGTTTGGTCTTCCATGCTTCCTCTTTCATCCTACCCCACATATGCTCAATGATGTTCATGTCTGGTGACTGGGCCGGCCAATCCTGGAGCATCTTGATCTTCTTCGCCTTGAGGAACTTTGAAGTGAAGATGGAAGTATGCGATGGAGCACCATCCTGCTGCAGAATTTGGCCTCTTTTATGGTTGGGAATATAAGAGGTAGCTAAGATTTCTTGGTATTTGAGAGTATGATGTTGCTTTCCACCCTGCAGATCTCTTGCACACCCCAACTGGATGTTACCCCAGACCATGATTTTTCCGCCACACTTCACTGTTTTCTGGGTGAATTTGGATCCATGCGGGCTCCAGTAGGTCTCTGCAATATTGCGGCAACTGTGTGTGTAATTCAACGGAAGATAATCTGAAAAATCCACTTTTTCCAATTCCATTTCGGAAGGCCATTTCGACAGAATCCGACAAACTGTTCAGGTTGACACGGGACTTCAGGGGACCAGGTCTGGTGGAGCTGCTGCAGTGGAAATGGCTGGCTTGGATTTTGAGCCAAAAACGGTCCTCCGAGCAGTTGTCTTGCGGGGTCTGCCTGACCTGGGCTTGTCAAAAACATCTCCCGTGTCTTCAAATGTTTTTTTAATCCTCTGTACTTGACGCTGAGACACATTGAAGGTGTCTGCCACATCAGCAGTGGTATGGTCTTCAGCCTCTTGATAATCAAAACTTTAGTCAGGGGTGATCTTAGGCATGTTTGCCGATGTCTAGTTGCAGTTGATGTGAAGGTCTAGGTGTACTGGGTTGTTTTTATACAAACTGAGACCTAATTGATCCATTATTAGTCACAGGTGAAGCTCATAGGCAAGGCGACAACACTTATGTCTTGCGCAAAATTGACTCAATGGGCTTTACCAAGCTGTGAATATCGAATACTTTTTGACAGTTTCTTTGCTGCACGGAAAATTATTACAAAAGCTGTTGGGATTAAAATGAGCCATTTCTTGTAAATAAATCTTGTTAGAAATATATTTCAGCGGCACTTCAGGTCAATTTGTCCACAAGCGACAAGACTTCTCAGGGACTGTATAATGTACCTCATCTGCTGCAGGGCTCGGCTGGGGTTGGCGCCCATGCGGTCCAGCTTGTTGATGAAGGTGAGGAAGGGGACGTTGTAGCGTTTCATCTGTCTGTTCACTGTCATGGTCTGACACTGGACTCCCCCCACCGCACACAGGACCAGCACGGCTCCGTCCAGCACACGCAGCGCTCGCTCCACTTCGATGGTGAAGTCCACGTGACCTGGAAAAACAACAGGGACAGCGACATTGAGGAAAAAAAGTACTGTGAACATTTAAAAAGTGATTACTTTGACTTGTGAGGTACAGTCCTGGAGCTGGTAAATAATCACTTCAGCAGGGCCGATCCTTGCTGATATGGTGGATAGAATGCGCGCTATAAATCTAAACCACAACAGTACAAGCTGTCTGTGTCCAGGCAAGCACAGAAACTAGGGCTGGGCAATATATTGATATGAGACTAGATGTCGTCTTAGATTTTGGATATATCGTAATATGGTAAGTGTTGTCTTTACCTGGTTTT
>NC_045735.1:28062821-28063055 GCF_008692095.1 Etheostoma spectabile | reverse complement strand
AGGCTGCATTACAGTAAAGTGATGTCATTTTCTGAACTTACCAGACTGTGAACACAGCAAATGTTACTGCAGTAGATGTGACAGAAATGCTTGTTTTGACTAGTGTGGACTTCACCAGAAAAGAGGAAATAAACAGAGGTATGTGCACTGGCTGAATTAACACAACTGTTAGGCCTTTCTGTCACATCTACTGCAGTAAAATTCCCTGTGTTCACTTGGAAGGAATAACTGCAC
>NC_045735.1:28060688-28062811 GCF_008692095.1 Etheostoma spectabile | reverse complement strand
AGGCACTGGTAATGACATTTTGAGCATGTTTTGAGGCTAAAAACATGTTTAAAACTTGCCCTGTTTCAGCCTGTAGGGTGCTAACTCTAGCAGGAGGATAACTTGGTGTAGGCAGTACTGACTGTTTTCATTTTTCTCTCTACTGACAGCACTCCAAATTTAAAAAACAAAACAAAAACAGAGCTACATGTTGAAATTGACCGGAATTGTCCTTTACGGAAATGGACATTTACCAGGCAGATAGGGTCTAATAAAGAAACATTATCAAGTTGCATCATGGGAAATGTCCGATCCAATACTTGTGGTGCTTGACCTATTACTAGCAAACTTGCATTACTACGCAAGCTTGTGTCGTCATCAGCTTACAAGATGCACAACGTGTAGTACCTGGTGTGTCAATGATGTTGATGTTGTGATTCTTCCAAACGCTGTATGTTGCAGCTGACTGGATGGTGATGCCTCTCTGTCTCTCCAGCTCCATAGAGTCCATAGTGGCTCCAACACCATCCTTCCCCTTCACCTACAAACCCAAGGGAAGGACAACAGCACATGAATACAAACGGTACGCATGCGAACCGGTGTACCGGACAGCAACAGCTCCATTTATGCACAAACACAGTCCACCTCAGCGCTCACCTCGTGAATCGCTGCTATTTTGCCGGTGTAAAAGAGGACACGCTCTGTCAGGGTGGTCTTCCCCGAGTCGATGTGAGCTGAGATCCCGATGTTGCGGATCCTCTCGTTGGGAAAGATACCACAGGAACATGTCCGACAGCTGTTAATGAGCACCTGTAGAGATCGAACAGAGGAAAATCAATATGCTAACCGCCTTCGGTCGGTTTACCGATTGTGAAAGGCAAATTTGGCAGAACAGTAGAGATGACTTGATGTATAATCGGTTCATCTGCAGACACCTCCTACTGTTACCTTTTTAAGAGTGACACTTCCTGGAGCCAAAAGATGCGTTTTTGACAAAGACAGACCCACTTTTAGTAGTCTCATTGTGACTGCTTGGTCGGGCACAGGGTGTTCGTACTCCTCTTTTTACACACAACCCGACTCTGACAACCTGGTGGGTGAAAGTCACGCCGGGGCCCTGCTGGTTGTGGTTGTGAAACGGCACTTCCGCCTCTACGGAGACACAGATGTGCCAAAATAACGAATGTTTGCGTTCTTTGAAAATAAACGAAACCACTTTTAAATTAAACTTACTGAAACAAATAAGATATGGGGTTTGATTTATATGGATGTTTATTTTTTTCAGCTTGAGGCTAAAAGTTAAACACATCAAATCACATAGTCCAATGACCGAGAAAACGCGCATGGACAAGACACATGCTGCCTTCAAGGGCTGTTAAAATGCATTTGACACAATGTTCAATATTAAATAAAACAAAAAAGACAATATGAAACTAAAAATGATGTGCATAATTCTCCCTACAAGTGAACATGCCACTTTGGGTAAGAAGGGTGTAGGCCTATGTAAGCCTGTGGCAACAAACATTTTTTATTGCAGTCGTCTACCTACAATTTTACTATTTCCAACGTTTCTATTTAAAAAAAAGAAAAAAGAAGGGAGACATAAAGGAAGACATTTGTGATATGTAATTTAAACAAGCTCAATAGTTATCCTTGTTAATAGTTATTTAGATTTTCAACCGAGTTAAAATTACACGTTGCATTTAAAATTTCCCTAAATAGAGTTTTTATATTTTTGGACGGAGACCAACAAATGTGGGCAGCTACATATGGAAATTCCGGGGAGCATTTGAAGGTAGCACCTTTAAATCCCCTTGACAGGCCAGTCTCATGTCGCGTGCTTTACTTTAATAGCTAGCTAGCTAACGTTTTGTTAGACACAATATAAAACTATAAGGTCTTACTTTTTTTCTCAACTTCCAACTGTTTCGAATTTAACAACAGTCCTAAACCGGGTTTAGTTGGTGTCAGTTAAAATAATTAGCTTTAGTCACTTAAACAAAGAGGTAACGTTAATAGTATAATATAAGTAGCCTATCACAGCCTGAACGTTAGCGATAGCTAGATCTGCTTTTGTTTGACAAGCGTTTCCTCTTTCACTTCAACCACATGCTGATACAAGCCACACACACACACACACACAC
>NC_045735.1:28059103-28060678 GCF_008692095.1 Etheostoma spectabile | reverse complement strand
CACACACACACACACACACATCCCCTTGCAGAAGCCTGTTGTAACATTATAAACCTCCACATGCCTGCCAGCCTTTAACACACTGCTTCACACACACCAGAGGAGGAACTCGGAATCAGTCTGGTAAGTTTTTATTTTGGTTGATATGTTTCACAAGTGTAATGTGATTTTTACCTGTCTCCACAATGCACTTTTTAATTTTTTACATCACAGAAACCTATGCTTTTTTTCTGCCGGTTTAAAGACCACTTAAGGGAGTCATGTAGGCCTATATTGTTGTGTGTCTCTGTATTGTCACTGAGGCTGAAATGGGGCCTAATAGGCTACATTTAAGAAGAAGGAAAAAATTCCACCAGAAATTAATCAGGCAACATTTTTGTCTTTAAAATGTGAAATGTGAACAAATACCTATTACCTAGCTACCCTTAGTAACCTATACCTTAATGCAGAGCGGCTGTTATTTTCTTTAAAGATAATGTACATTTTCTTTTAGAGCAAAAAAGCTAAAGTGTACACTAATAGGCCTATTTGCTAGTGGTCATAATACATTTATTTATACATATATATATTTGATGACACTGTGTGTAAGTAGTTATACATTTAACTGTCATGTCATCTTAGATAAGTTTTTAGTGTTTTATATATTTTCCAAGGAGTGACCATAAAGTTATGTGTCACTGTTTGACTGTGTGGATGGGTGGCTACACTTGTGTTTTAAAGAATCCATTCAATGTCAGCATGGCTCAAGAGTCTGTCATTCTCTCAGTCTGAGTCATTAGGGATGATTTTGATTGGCGTTCCATAAGAATGTACTTGTGTGTGTGTGTGTGTGTGTGTGTGTGTGTGTGTGTGTGTGTGTGTGTGTGAGCAGTTCTTTCCACTGTTATCCTTCCTGTCTTGTTTCCTTTCTGTGAGCATTGCTTCCAGACAGCAGGGTGACTACAGTGCTGTCACAGTAGCCTAAATGACAGTGAATAACACTCAGCAGTCCACTGTGACTTGTCAATCACCTACTTTGTTTTCCTCCCCCGGATGCCATACTTTGTCTTGTAAAATAATGAAAAGTTTATTTTAATAGAAGGAAAGCTGCATTCTAATGTTCAATATTGATGTGAAAACAGTAGTGTCAGAATAGCCATCTAGAGGCTGGAATTTGTGACAGCTGATGCTCGGAGGAATGTATCATTCACCTAAAAGTTTTCCATTTCACTGTTAGAAGTTGAAACCTACACACTGTTTGTATTTGCTGTGTTTTGACATTCCTACCTGTGTTGGACGCTATTTAGTGCTAAAATGATTAGTCGATTAAGCTTTTTGTGAGGATTTTCTTCTCTTATTTTTATATATAGGCTTTATATCTTTGTACATATATGCAGTATAGTGATTTTGTGCTGTGGGTCAGACTAAACAAGGCCTACTTGAAGACATCAACCTGGGACTCTGGGAAACTGCCATCTCCTTCACCCTACAATAAGTTTATTTGAAAATGTAAAAAAAAAAAACTACATTAAAATAAAAGATGCATACATATATAATTAAAATGACATAAATAAGGTCATGTACTTCTTAGCACAG
>NC_045735.1:28055614-28059093 GCF_008692095.1 Etheostoma spectabile | reverse complement strand
TTGAAAGTCATTCAAACAAAACAAAAAATGCCCCATGTTCAAAAGGAGTAGGAAGAAGTTGATAAACAACTTATCAAATTAATCATTTAATCAAACAAATAAGTGAAATACAAATTGATAATGCATATAATCCCCTGCAGCATCACGCTTGTGAAGTAAAGGTTTGGCTTAAAATAGTATATTTATCTGAACAAAGCCGCATTAATGTTTTGTGTTACACAGCTGCTTTCAATGTTCACCACATTTCATGCCCACTGTACGTTTTGGGGTTTTGCTTTTTTTATTTTTATTTTTTTATAAATGATACACCTTAAAGATTAAAATGCTGATGAATTAAGCTTACTTGGCCTGAGAGCATAGTGTCCAGACACAGGAGGGCAGTATTACTCTTACTAACACTGGTGAAATTAAGTCTGAAACTCTCTAAAACCTTGCATTTCTTTGCACCACTACTTTGCTCTCAACCGTCATATTTAAATCACTCCTCCTGTCATACTTTCCTGTGAATGTACTATCATTGTAAATGCTGTTGATATGACTTGCCCTCTGTCACTTTCTTTGCCCTCTTCCAGGAAATATCTTATTATTATTATTATTATTATTATTGTTATTATTATTTATTATTATAGGCTTTATCTGAAGTTTAGGACTGATAAATCAGATTAATTGGCATTCTTAAGACAGAAACTGTGATTAATGACAGCCAGTGTTTACTGGCTATGACTATCCGGTGTGTTTTATTTGTCCTGTTAATGATTACATCATCAGTCTAAAAGTATAGACTTGCAGGTTAGGGAGTGTTTAAGGCTGTTGTTCATGCACTTAGCCATTTATTCATCATATGTTTGTTCTCACAGATTTGAACAATTCTGACGTGGAAAAGGGAGGATGGAGCAATTTAAGATGTCCCACTGGATTGTGTGACTAATGGCTTATTTGACATTATATGAGTCACGGTTTAAGTTTCAACTATTTTCATAATTGAACCACTGAGGGTGTGTCTGGGACGGTCACTGTTACTACTACGGCATGCAGGATGGGCCAAACTCGCTCGGCTCTATCGCACAACACAGCCACCCCAGGCAAAGCCAAGTGGAAAGCAGGCGAAACAGCCCATCGACTCCGTCTCTGCAGATCTAGGAGCGGAGAAAAGCGACGGGGTGGCCAGTTGAACAAGAATCCGATGAAAAATAAAGTGTTATCGTGTCTGGGAAGGAGAAAGCGAGACTCCAGCCAAACAGAAGCGGATTTAGGTTGCGGAAACAGAGCCGGAGACCCAGCAACGCGCCGCGATCACCGAGTAGGAAAGTTGCCGAGAGACGAGCTTGTCTCGGCGGGTGAGGAACACCCAGCTTCCCCGGGTTGTTTCGAGTCACCATCCGGCCTCGATGAGAATGTCGAAGCTATCCAACACGCCGTGAATCGGGAGGCAGCGGCTGGGTCGTCCGATGCGTCAGGTTTGGAAACGTGGACCGGTGAAGTCAGCGGTGCTGGCAGCGAAGAGCCGAAACCCGAGCGAGAGGACAATGCATCGGAACCTCCGACGAGGGCCATGGAAGATCAGCCACTGGGGGGAAACTACCCGCATCGCATTGTGACTGAGGCTCGTGACTTAACGGGGACTAGTCTGAGTTCAGCCCGGCTGCTCACCTCTGACCCCGACACTGAGCGGACTTTCTCTAGCTTGTCCCCAGATCAACATTTGGACAGTGAACTGTCCGTAACAGGCGGTCACGCTGAGGCTAAAATGACCAAAAGTGAGTGCAGTTCCGTTTCACGTGGGCCCAAAGCGACCGGTGACCAAAACACCTGCTGTTCCGTTGAAAGTGAGAGTCGAAACGATTCTGATCAAGCCCCTGGGGGTCCTCCAGGAGGCCAACGGTTCCCAGGAACCATACCGAAACTCATCATAACTAGAGACCCCAGTCCGACCCGCTCTCAGGACACATCGGCCCTACTGACCGTGCGAACGGAGCTCGGCACCGGCTCGTGTCTGGAACCTCAGCCAGATGACGAGTCCCCCTGCTCGGACAGCGGCTGCGGAGGGTCCCCTGCGCTGATGCGCTCGCCGAGGAAGTTGTCCAACTCCTCCTCCATCGGTCTGTCTTCCGCATCGTCCTTCGAGGAGTCCGAGGACGACTTCACTGGGAGCGACATCGAGTCCAGTCTGTCTCCGGCCCGGTCTGTGTGTAGCCCGGACGATGGCACAGGGGTGAGTGCCTTTTTCAATTTTTTCCTGTGCAGTTCAATAACCATGACCACTCACAGTAAGAACTGTCAGCAGTTTTACAAAAAAATCATATATACATCTGCTTTGTCTACAAACAAATTACCAAAATGCAAATATTGCGCAACTGACCATAGGCTACCGAATCAGGTAGGATAGGCATATGTGGCCATTCCTCAACTGAACAAACCATGGTGTCCAGTGCAGATTTACTACACAACAAAATAACTGGTTTTAAGGAAAACAATAGAATAGAAATGATGTTAATGTACAAATCCATGCAAACACACACTACACACATTGCATACAGGACACATGCAGGCCAAGAACCCTATGACCATGAAAACACACATGCGTTTCCTGACTTGCTGTTGCATGGCTGTTGTTTACATGCACAATGAAACATCCCTGGCTGCCAGATGTCAACTTTATCACATTGTTGTTGGTCAAATCACCATGCTGCAGTGCATGTCACAGATTAGATCTGTAAAAACTGTTTAAACTATGTCAAATTGATATTTTGAGGTGTTCAATTCCAAGGAAATAATGATCTACGTGTTGTGCAAATTACAAAAACAAGGCCCCCAGCCCAGTCGAACAGGCGGTTTGCTGTACAGCATTTGTCTTGTGTGGTTTGGCAGATCTCTTGTTTGTGTCAAATGACTGAGAAAATTAGAAAATGTCAGTGACGAGTCGCAACATTAAAAATAGTTTTTCCGATGTAATTTGTCAAATGCACGGTTAGGCTTGCCTCCCTGATAATGAAACACGACTATAATAAATTTAAACTGCCTCTTATCTCCAACCCCCACTTTTGTATCTTTTACTGCCATGGCTCACAATCACATGAATTTGCTGAGATTAGACGTAGGAGCATTTAAACATTGTCTGGTTGCGCGTTTTGAATAATTTGTCATCCCATTTAAACTGCCACTTCAGCTCTATTATAAAAAGATGCTGTCATAGCAGTCTAGAAGTCAGTTTACTTCCCCAGAGGCTTAGAGTTTCCTATCCTTCAGACATTAAATGCAGTTTAAAGTTTCCAAGTAAGAAGTTGCTTTCCCCCCTTGAGTCAGAAGGCTTTGATGCACTGTTGAATAGAAATGCTTGGATTGAGACAGGCCTTAATAACAGGATGTCTCGGTTTCAATTTGTCAGCATCTCCACTTCTCTGCAGCGTGTAAATCCGGAATATCCAGGTTTTCTGTTCAGGCCACATCACCAAGGTGTGTGTGTGTGTGTGTGTGTGTGT
>NC_045735.1:28053061-28055604 GCF_008692095.1 Etheostoma spectabile | reverse complement strand
GTGTGTGTGTGTGTGTGTGTGTGTGTGTGAGTGTGATCTAGCCCCCGTTATGTTTCCCCAGATGGTCCACCCTCATCAGGTATTCTATTTCTTATTCCGGAGATGGACATAACCATCGTTTTGATTATGGCCTCATTATTATCGTCCTATCATATTCTATATGCTCAGATGGCCAATGTATAGTCTGGGCTTCTATGTACTCGCAGCTGTAGGGCTGTGACTAAGGACATTAACAGTATTGATGAATTGCCAATTATGTTTTTAACTTTAAAATGTAAAAAAATGCAGAAAAACACCGTTTATCCTTTCTTGAGCCTAAAGGGACATCTTCAAATGTCTTGTTTTGTCCGCCCAGTAGTCTTAAACACAACGAAATGTAATTTTTTTTAATGTTATAAAAAAAGGAACAGGACAAGAAGCAAATCCTTTCAATTGATAAATTGCCTATTAGTTTCCGCTCTGCAAAGCTTGTGATACTTCCACCCTCATGGTTTTGAATGACATTTCCATAATCAAATAATAATTCTCATTTCCCTTGTTTTGTCATGTCAGAGGGTACGAGGATTCCTGGAGTATTTCTTAACCGATAGGAACAAATATTAAAACTCTAATTGTCGCATTGTTATTGTGTCTCCTGGATTACTCTTTCATTTTGAGTTAAATCATGTGAGTCTTACCCTGTCACATTTCTCCACATGACAACGTATTGATTGGCTGCCAGTCAGTCACACTAGTTATAATGTGAGTCAGCAGGTCAGTGGACGGTGTAATTCCCTGACTAGAACACTGACGAACACTGAGGACATGAGCAACCTGATTAGTTGCACTTGAGCTGTTGTAACAAACAGGACGCTGGCTGGTGGTTTCTGAGAATGGCTCTGTTTTAATGGGCACGTTTTGTTCTCTCGCTGTTGAGTAAAAGCTCTTTTGTCATACGGTCACTAAGTAGGAGGGTGTGTGTTTGTTGTTATTGGCTTCAAGAAGCTGTGGCCACGCTGTCAGCTCCCAGACAAACCAGTTGCATTTTGTACGCTCTGTGAAGCAGATACTTGCTCAGACATGCATTCTCAGCGAGACGCACACGGCGATGCCGTGTTGCATTCAGAGTTCAGTGTGTGTCATGGAAAATTGGGCTGAAGGCAGAGCCTGTTGCTAGGTGACATTGTTGCCATATATGGTACTTTTTTTTTTTTTTCTTTTTTTTTCTCCTTGTCTTGTTTTCTCTTTCTCACACAGACAGCACTCGGTCCCTGGCATTTGGATGTTATTGGATGTTAATTCCTAGAAAAGTCTGCTCATCCAACAATGCACATGTTATTGTACAAGCTATTATAATATTATGAGACACTCTTTCTCCCCTCTTAATATTTTTGCCCCGAAACCCCATGCAGTGGAACCCCATACAGTGGAACAGAAAATGAGTGTAAGCGGACAGAAGATAAGACAAAAACATACTCTCAAACTTTGAACACGTAGCCTACACATGATGATGATTCTTATTCATGCATGCTTATTCACATGATCCACAATTGCAGGATTGTTTTCCGTGTCACCCTTATACAAAGTCCCACACATCACTCCCACGTTACTTGTACACACAATCCACTCTACAAAGCAAAAAAGGAAGCGATACAATACATGCTGTTTGTTTGGATCCACATTGCTATTATGAATTACTGTATTTTTACAGCGTATATACTTCAAGTATTCAGATCCTTTTAAAAGTAACAATGCCACATGTAATATACACTACGAGCAACAGTCCTACATTCAAGTAAAAGTATGTAACTAATCTTAAGTAAAGGACTCAATGCACAAAATAGGCCCTGAGTGTAGTACTATATCATATATTTGTTTCATGGTATTAAATATTGTGTGTGTGTGTGGTTTTGCAGTTTTATTGGCTCATGTCAATTTCGCACAGGATCGTGTGTTTTGGATGTAAAATTCAGATTCGGACAGTTACTAGTAACTAGTAAAGTGGAGTAAAAAGAACAGTATTTCTGATTTGTAGCTGAGAAGGGGATATACTCCCCTACACATACAGTGTATTTTTTTTTTTACAGATAATCTGAAAGTGTTCCTATATAGAAATGAGATAACTGACTTATTAAGATAAATAAACCATTCAAAAACCCACAGGTTTAGCTCGAAATACATTGTCACAAAATAATATTTTCATTATCGATTATTTGGTTCATTACTTGTTTTAATTTATCATTTTCAATCCATTAATAATAGTGACAGTTATTTTTTTATTTTTTTTAAGTGAAAATTTAAAAGCCATCCCATCTTCTGTTGGTTCAGTGGCCCGCCACAGCTGAGCTGCTTGAACTCTAAAGACTTGAACTTAAGGGAAAGGGATGTGGTTTTAAAGTAGTGAAGTCGTTTTGAGAAAAGAGCTCTGCCAGTACCTAGAACACCCTCAGTTTATGCACATGTAGTCACTCCTGTAGCTAATGCTTGTCATCTTACAGGTTTCACACACATGGTTATATAGTACTGAGGAACACACACACACACACACACACACACACACACAC
>NC_045735.1:28051688-28053051 GCF_008692095.1 Etheostoma spectabile | reverse complement strand
ACACACACACACACACACACACACACACACACACGGTACTGAGGAATTTCTCATGCAGACAAAAAAGGTGAGGGAATGGGAAGGCCTGTCTTCCCTACCCCCATGAGTTTGGCAGGAAATTGGCTCAGCGTGGGGCTCAGGACAGGCTATGTGGGGATTAGGGGATGAGAAACAGAGGAGTATAATAAAGGTGAGACTGAAGGGAAAGAGGAGACAGCTCATTGTTTGGACGTAAGTACCTTCAGGGAGAGACCGTGAATGATTTAGGGCAGGGAGTAAATGCAAAGGGGACTAGTTCAAGTCAGCAGATGCTAGAAAAGGGAGAGTAAAATGACAGCTTTAGGGATGTGGATATGCTTGACGACAACAAAGAAGATATATTGAGAAAGTTAGAGAGGAAGGAAGGAGTGACACAGTGTTGAAACAGGACAAAGTGTGAATTTGGATGACAAAAAAAGGTTGTTGAGAAGGGGGTATGAGTGAGAAATAAGTGAGTAATAACTAAGGGGAATACAGCAAGGGTTTACAGACTGACTGAAGCTGAATACCTGGAATAAGACCGCATTAGCTCGGAGCTAACTTGGTTAAAAAAGGTTATAGATGATTATGAAGGATCTCAGGCCGACAGGGAGGCAGACGTCCCTAGCGCTTGCCCGTGGAGACCCTGTGCTGATGGTGCAGAGTATTTTGAGCTGGCTGCGTTCCCGCTTAGTCTACGGGGCTGTGTGTGCTTGTGTCAGCATCTGCCTGCTCCTCCACTATTGCCCCTTCTGCCAGGTAAGAAATGGAAAGAGCCCAGTGCTGACGCCATGCTTCTTTAGAAAGATGATATGAGGATAAATTACATTCAATGCCGGTCCCCGGTGTGGGTATTCAAATGTACATGTGATTGATATCCCAGTCTCTTGTTGCTATTACAGAGTGTGTGGTTGTTTGGGACACAGTGTGCAGTCAGCCCTGTGTAACTGAGGATCTCTCTTAAGAAGCCAGTAATCCAAACCAGCAGGATCAGCGGGCTTTAGACTGGAATACTTTGTGCAATCAGTTAATTTCTCAGACTTGAAATTTGACAAATACACTGTGTATTAGATGTATTTGGTACATATCTCTAAAACGAATGCTTTATACTGTGAGGTATCAACCCCACTTACCACTACCTCACTATATTGCAACACACATTAACAGCATTACAAATTAAAGCCTTTAATCTGAACAAACAGTTTATTCAACACCTCTCCAATGCAGTTTCATCCAAAAATATCAAATTATGAAGAATAGTTGGGAAGATAACCTTTAGCTAAAGACTATAAACTTAGCATATTAAACTAGTTGTAGCTGTATCAAGGACAAATAAATACCCCCC
>NC_045735.1:28035593-28051678 GCF_008692095.1 Etheostoma spectabile | reverse complement strand
AAAAAAGCACATTACCTTAAATTACATGTTGATGTATTTCTTGCCTTGTTGTCCTACGTGGTCTTGTTTGTAAAGGGGCTTACGTGTGTGTTGTAAAGGTGAAGTAGGGACCACTGTAAAGCGTGCATGTGTGTGCGTGGCACAGACAGACAAATAGTGACAAACGGAGTGTGATCAGAGTAAACAAAATAGAGAATGCCTTTGGGAAGACAATTAGGTGTTTGGTGTTTTTTACCTCCTTCCAGGCAGCACGGTAAGGGTTAGGTGCCTGGAAGGCAACGTTGGAGGCAAAAAACACCATCGAGCACAAAATGACATTTGATTTAAAGAAAGTGGTAGAGACAAGCAGGAGTGAGACTTCTATTTGACTTAAAGTGGAGAAAAATATAAATAACTTGAGCACATTCTTCTGCATCAACGCTTTGGGAAATGATGATGAAGAAGCTTATAAAACAATAAATGATGATCTCTGTTATATATTCGTGAGTTAAGTTAGAGAGAATAAAAAAAAAAGCGAGTGGAGATGGTGAAGGTTGAACTGAGAAAGCTGAAATGTGACCTCCGTATTTAAAAAGCTGGGATGTGTGGGATGAAGAGGCAGGATGAGACAGCAATACCAATATACAGTTTGCTCGGTTTGAAACAGCCCAAGATTTTTACATTTGGATTCTCTTATCCTTATCTGACTGCAGTGTTGGCGGTTTCTTAAAACGGATATATTACAGCAAATAGGAAATATTAATATTAAAGGAAATGTCATTCTTTGGCAGTTTCACAGATACAGAGAACAACATGTGATGTAATAACGTGATCCTAGCAAGTTGCATGTAATCAAACTGCCCAAAAACACAAATCAAAGAATTCAAATACAAGGATCAAGGCTGAAAATGTGTGTATTTAAAAGCAAAATACTAAATGTCAAGTATGCCCTGTTACTTTAAAGAACTGATAGACAAATCAAATCTTGAGCTCAGTCCATAGTCTTATAGACTCTTGTGTTATGACCTTTACATAACAGGTTCATAATTATCCCTTACAGCAGCACTTTGGACGCCAGCCGCTGGCGACAGTTTTACTGTCATGACCGGGTTGAAGGTGGATTGCTTGTTGTCTTTTTATGTGTATAAGGTTAGGTGGGATATTTCTATGCTCTATATGAATACAACTGTCCTGTCATAAACAGGGAAAAGATGAGACACTCAGGGAAGTGTTGAAGAGTATTTTCACCTTCAAGAGTCAAGGGTGCAGCTAGATCTAAAGGAAAGAATGAAGGAATGCATAAACAAAACACTCCCCATTAATGCAGAGGGAATATCATGAGAGAGAGAGAGCCTTTTGAATTCCAGGTTGATGTATTCACTACCAAGAAATAAACAACTAAGAAATCAGAAAATAAGAAAAAGCCCATGGTAGTCTTTATCCTAACCAAGCCAAAATTGGCGGCTGATGTTGGATGAAAATTAGAAGATTTTGGTAGAAAATGAAAGGACAAAAATAACAGAAATGGTGTTGCCCACCATAGAAAACACACTGAATTTGATCTAAATAAACTGCAGATAGATTTGCAATTCCTTTACGGCTCCTGTGTGCTCATGCATGGGTCCCAAGTAAGACATTTGGTTCGACTGGTAAGACGTGTCAAAATGAGGTCGAGGAAATTGTCTAATGTTGTGAAATGCAGTTGGTGTCACGTTTCATCGCTGTTCTTCGCCCTGACGGTGGCAGAGGTTATGTCAGGGTTAATCCGTTGATGAGATTGAAGGTCTCAGGTCACAGGTGTCTCGTATTCACTCTCTCATTACTCTCTGCCGCTTGTGTCTCTCTTAAATCCTGACATTGACCAGCTGTCTGACAAAGCACAGACATGTTGTTCAGTTTCCCATCATAAGGAACTAAGAGCACCAAATGATAAAACGGTTAAGGCCCCTGAGATTTTGGTATCAAATCTTGCGTTTTTCTCAGTAACACAAGATATTCACAACTAAGTTTGTACATACTTAATTAGCAACTTGTAGGAATCCATTACTCATAGTAAAAGGCTGGTTGAGAGAATATTCTTTCAGGGCCTAAAGTTACAAAACAGCACTTCTTAAACCCAAATAATATTTAAAAATATTCTAAGGTAAACACAGACCCCTCCCCCCTGTTTCCCTTGCACTAAGACACTCTTTTATTGTGACAGAGTTTCAACAGACCAGTGGAAAGAATGCATGTGAGGAGAGCAGAGATAGGCTGACATGTACACATGGCAGAGATAGGCCTGGCAGCACAGTCAGCCAGAGTTAGTTATAAAAAGATTAGTTTTATTATTATAGTCTCTTGTCCCTGTGTTTTTATTGCTCACATTAACCCTTTTTATATTTGCATATAGTACACACAAAAACACATTGAAGGAATGATTAGAAAGACTGCAAACTAAAGAGCCAAGGACAATATTTAATTATATTGTTTGCCTCTCAGTAATGTCTAGTCTATTCACACACACACACACACACACAGACACACACATACATTCCTATTCTTAACTGGCTGTCTGTTGTGATTTCCCACGCACAGACACACACACACATGTGTTAATCAGTCAATGTCATGGTCCTTGCAGATTGCTTGCGTCAAAGCCCCTGTTGCACACTGTCCTTGCTCGGGTGTTTCCCAACACAGATAACCATTATACACACACACACACACACACACACACACACACACACACACACACACACACACACACACACACACACACACACACACACACACACACAGATTTGGACAGAAAGGCTCTGTTTTACGACACCACAGTGGTGGCTTTGGTAAATGTTTTATGAATGGGTTTTGTCACGTACCTAGTGCACTTGGCCTTTGCTAAAGGGGAGGATCTTTTGTGTGTGTGTGTGTGTGTGTGTGTCTGTGTCTTTTAACGAATAATTATTCTCTTGCCTGTACAGTATGTAGCTCAGTGCTTTATGGCGACCAGAAAAGAAACACTCACACTGATTAGTCAGAGCTTCAGATTTGTCATTTGTGCGACAACCCACACCTTTTTGTAACTAGAAGAAGATGACGTTCTTTGATGTTTTTTCTTTTCCAGAATAAGTCCTGGCAGAAATTGAAGACCATGGTCCACTGGTCCCCCTTTGTCGTGTCCTTCAAGAAGCGTTACCCATGGGTGCAGCTTGCTGGTCACGCAGGTATGCATAAAGATCCATAGTATGCTTAACTGCATAACATCCTCAGACATGCATTATTTTATCTTCAGTCTTAACCTTCTTTTGGATGTCACCTTCTCCAAGGTAACTTCCAGGCTGGGGAGTACGGACGCTTGTTGAAGCGATACTGTGAGTGTGAGCAGCAGTGCCTACAGAAGCTGATGAAGGACACTCTGCGCCCCTATGTACCTGGTTATCATGGGGTAGTACGGAGAGACGAGCAGGACTATAACCTGATGGATGACCTGCTGGCTGACTTTGACTCGCCCTCCATCATGGACTGTAAGATGGGCAGCAGGTAATTAGGCACAGGATGAAGGAAGCGTAATTGTGTGGCGAACATTTCCCAGGAACTTATTGACAGCAGGAGCCATTTGTTCTTTTATAAGCTACAGTCAGCCTTGAAAATTAACCTTTGTATACACATATAAGCCATGACACAGTTTGCTCCCATTAGTTATCTGCCTTGCTATCAAATTTACTGTATATAATAATAATAATAATAATAATAATAATAATAATAATAATAATAATAATAATAATAATGGCTGTGTTTGTAGTTGCTTCACAGGAGCTAAATTAAGAGTTCAGTAGGACTAAAATGATTAGAAAATGTCAATATTCATAACAATAAGAACATAAAATCAATAGAGAATTATAATTATAACAAAAAGAAAGAAAGGGAGTGAAATAAATAATAAAAATGAAAAAAAAAGAAACAATTAAATATTAAGCCTTTACTGTTCAGGACGTACTTGGAGGAGGAGCTGATAAAAGCCAGAGAGCGTCCACGTTTGCGGAAGGACATGTACGAGAAGATGGTGGCAGTGGACCCCGGGGCCCCCACAGACGAGGAGCGGGCCCAGCTGGGAGTCCTCAAACCCAGATACATGCAGTGGAGGGAGACGCTCAGCTCCACGGCCACCCTGGGCTTCCGCATTGAAGGCATTAAGGTCAGAGGTCACCCTGGACACGCAGCCCTATGAGCATGCCTGGCGGTAGTACTCAGTGCTAGTGAGGCAACAAGAAGTTTCTAGAAGAATAAATCAATGGGGGTAAATATTTATCAGTCAGTTCTTTGGATGGACCACACACACTGGAGAGGAAATGGAAAACAGTTTTTGGGCTAGATGTGCAGCCATAAAGGGTACTGTTTTGTTCTTTAAAAAATAAATCTAGGGATGGTTACAACTATTATAATATATACAGTATAGTATATAATAATATATACTGTAGATTTGCATGAACTCAGACAAGAATGGAAGTATCTCATGACAATGAGCATTTAAAGCAGCAGCTTTATTTTAGTGTAAGTGTAGTGTTATTTTTTGTGTAAGCAGCCAAGGTGTGTCAGTGAAATTTATATTTGTATGGAAATATTTGTAAGTAAGTATTTGTTGTTGTTTCCCATTGCATCCTCACCATAACACAAAAACATTAGAGCTAAATTACTTAGTGGGCTGCACTGAATACTCAGCAGCTAACAACAGAACTTGCAGCTGGATTAATCGGGCAGCTTTAAATTAATAACTTGGTTGAAATATTGTCCTCATGCATGTAGAAAATAGTAGTAAAAGGAAGAGAAGAATAAGGCATCTTGTTTCCTTTTTCCCTTCAGAAGTCTGATGGAACTTGCAACACCAACTTTAAGAAGACGAAGCACAGGGAGCAGGTGATGCAGGCCTTGAAGGACTTTGTAGCTGGCAACACTAAGATTCTGGTATGTTACTAGTTCTGCTGCTGTTACTGCCCGTGTTTAAATGAAAAAAAAAGAAAGAAATGAAACGGCAAGGATGCTTCTTTTTTTAAAATGTTTTAAGTTCAACTGTCAATGGTTACCTAGCAACAGGCCCTGGCCAAGAAATAGGTTGGCGCATAATCCTCTCCATAACAGCAAACCGTTATTTAATACATGTTTATTTTTGGACAGTATGTATTATACAAACACAATATAATGTTTTGCTGGCTGATTCTGTTTTCAGTCTTTATTGTAAGCTGAGTTAGGCAGCTGCTGGCTGCAGCTTCATATTCACTGTACAGACAGTGGTTTTTTAAATGTATTAAGCAACCACTGCATAGAAGCAGGTAAGGCCTTTGGCTGTGGGAAAGACGAGCACATATTTATCTGTCTATTTTTCTGATGCCCTACATCTTTTATTTTTCTCTTTTTCTTAGAAACTCTACCTGCAGCAGTTGGAGGAACTTCGATCCGTCCTTGAGCAGTCTCACTTCTTCAGGACACACGAGGTGAGACACACTGACACACACTCCGTTTTCATGATATCTTAACAAACCTGTTGGTAGAGTTTAAGATTTTGTGATAGAATGCCATAAGTTGCTTCTGCATTGAATCACTCGCACATCTAAACTCACCTGTCTCACCGGTTTCTCTCGTCGCAGGTCGTCGGCAGCTCTTTGCTGTTCGTGCACGACGCCTCGGGGAATGCTAGAGTGTGGATGATCGACTTTGGGAAGACGGTTCCCCTGCAGGCCCCTCTGACCCTGGACCACAGGACCCCCTGGATGGAGGGCAACAGGGAGGACGGCTACCTGTGGGGACTGGACAACCTCATAGACATCTTCAACAGTATGCTCCCACAGACCCCTTGAGTGAGGGACTCGGAAGACTCCAATGAAACATTGTTTAATGTCCAGATGGTGGAGGAGATACAAGATCAGGAGAGTTTGGAGAAAAGAATAAAAGATTACACAACCTGAGATTGACAGTGGAAGGATTAGAAGAGGGCCACCGGTTTGATTTTTATGACCCACACAATGATCCAAATGTTTTCTATCCCATGTTACTTGTACTTAAGAAGAGGATGAACTATGGCAAGCACATGGTTTCTTTTGCAAAGTGTAGGATGCCAAAGGACGACTTTATGCATAATGCTCCTTTTGTGGAACTTGGGGTTCAGATGACCTGCGATGTGTTGAGGCAAACGCTAGTAGGTGGAGAAAAAGGGAGGATTGAAAACGGAATTGTAACTTTTGTTACATGGGACTGTGGAGAGTACAGTCCTCTGAATTCATGGACCTCTCCACGGTCACCTTTTCTACAAAGACACACATTCAACATGGCTCATCTCCCTCACCATCTCCCTCTGTTGGTTAGAGTTGCACACAGCACTCTTGCAACCATGAAGTTGATTCAGAGGTGTGAAACCTTTTCACGCAGCCTTCGAGGAGCATTGGGCAATGGGAGTTTTATTCTTGTCATGGACCACTTTTGATGTTATTGTATACAGTAAACACTAAAACACTGGTTGGGCCACGTGTTAACTAACTCAGTGTGTAAATACAGTTTTATTTAATTTTTGTTTGGCCAAGGTATACCCTCCCAACTTTGTTTGTACAATTTCTGTGCCTAGAGCTGTTTGATCATTCCAGTGCAGTGGACTATTTTTCTTCCAAAGAGGCCACCCAAGTGTAAACTGATTTACAATATAATCCTAAAGTTTACCATCTTGCAGAAAAGCATTTTCTAAAGTCCATAGATTTTTGTATGATAATGCAGTGAAAGTTTTTTTTTTTTTTTCTTTCTTTTTACTGTGCAGTAATCAGCTTGGCAGCCATGTTTTGTCTGGAATTTGTTGCACTATGAATCCTCACAAAGCCATTGAACAAATCAGACGGTGCCTTTGTGTCTTAAGAGTGGGGAGCAGCAGTCAAGTATCGGGTTTACAGACACAGACATGTTGACGTTTATCACATGAATTTAATTTGTTAGCACTTCTCTCTGATCAATGTTGCTTTAGATGATCAGATGAATCTGATCAGATTGCTTCAGTTGCTTGCAGGGAGTAAAGCAGTGGTGTATTGGGTGAAAGGAAACTGGAATCAGCGTACCTCATTAATCTGCAGTCTGTTTAGGCTTTTGTGAGGTTACACTTGTTTTCCAGCTTACACGTGATCTTTAAACTGGAAATGTGAAACAATTAATGCATAATTGAATACAAGTCAAAATCTCATCCAACTACATCAAACCGGTTTATCGGGTTTGATTTTTGTATGCAGAATGTAGTTTACAAAGAAACATTGGTATATTTAGATAGAAAGTCATATGACCATAGGTTACACATCATGATTGGAATGCAGCCATAACAGTCTTGAGTTTTCAAGATGTCCTTCGTCAGTGTCAGGCTTTGGGCGTGTGCGTTGGATAAACATCTGACTTCATGAAATTGGAATTCCATTTCAATTTTTCCAGTTCCTGAGAAGTAAACCCTAATGGGAGAGGATTAATAATTGGAATAATCTAGTGTTTACAAAGTGTTTTTGTTTCTTTGCCCACAAATCCTCTAGATTTGTAAAATGGCAAATTATCAGGTTTTCAGGCTGGGTGCTGCATTAAGAAAAACTACATTTTGTATTTTTATTTTTTTTATAAAGGCAGTGTATTTTAAAGTTGCAAAGCACAGACATACTTTTGAAAATTGATATTAATTCCCTGCTTTGGCCAGCTCATGGATTGCAATAAACTGGAAGTAAGATTTTTCAGTTTTTGTTTTATTGCTCACTAAACACACAACTCAGATCATACACTGCAAATCTCAAACCTACACTCATTTCAGTGTTTAAGCGTCCAATTTTATAAAAAGTGAGTTTCCATGTCTTATTATAAAGAAGTTTGAGATGCTATACAAATCTGGTAAAAGTATCGGGAATCCTTTTCTGAACTGAAATGCATGCTGCACCTATTCAGAAACTGAGCCTTTAAATGAGCAGTCGAGACTTCCGTACAGTTGTGATGTCACTACTATCCTATATACAGGAAGAAAGACTGCCACAGTGCCGTTAGTCATTTCTCAGCTGCACTGACGGTACAGAGACAGCGAGAACCCAGATGCTGAGATGCTCTGTTGGAGCGCCGGTCTCTTTAAGCACCTTCCCGAAAAAGACTAGTTTGCTCCGATTGGTCAGTGTTTGCAGATCTCTGGAGTCTCCACGTCAGTGCTCTGATGTTGCTGTCTCTATGCAGCCAAATCCTAACTGCAAGAGAGCATATAAATGTAAATGGAGTGAATTTCCATAGCACTTGTCTAACCCTAGCGACTACTGAAAGCACGCCATTTGCACACGTTCATACGCTGGTGACTGCCAGATAAGATGCCGCCTGCTCATCAGACAAACGTTCATGCGTGTTCACACAGCGATGGTGCCACATTGGGAGCAATTTGGGGTTAAGTGGTACGCCCAAGGACACTTCAACGTGCAGATGGCAGTGGTCAGGGATTGGTAGACGACCACTCTACCAACGGAGCCACAGACGAGCATCCAATAGTGTAACATTATGGATTTGAGAAAATATGAAAAAGCATAATAGGTCTCCTTTAAATATTTCCTAGACTGAATATCCCAACACATTTACAGGTAGGCAATGAATTAGGAAGACAAAACACAAAATTCAAATCAAGAATTTAAACCATTTATTGTATGTGTATATTTACATATATATATATTCCATTAATTGTAACCCTGCAGGACAAATGTATAACTCTCCCTAAAAACTGCATTCTGTAAATTAAAGTGATGAATGGATCTAGGGGAGGGAGATATGGATCATTTTGTATTGAAGTGTATTTTCTGGAAATTCTGATGGAATCTTAAAGCTAAAATGTGGTGAAAATTTGTTTTTGGTTCATCCAGTAAATTATTTTTAAATTAAATGAATGTTTTTCTTCATCATATTAACACTTGGAAATGCAGTCCTATTAATTTGCCAAAATCACTGCCTGCAAAGGGCCTCATAACTAGAAATATTAAGACTACTAACCCAGAATATGTGGATAGTGTACAAATTCTAAAACTTGTCAAAGTCAGGTAGTTACAGATTTGGGGTTAAACTGGTATTAATCACATTGGACTGGATGAGAGTACACCGTTACGCCTCAACAGATCAGTGTGTTAGGGGTCTCAGAAACTTCCGCTTGTATACTTTGTTTTACAGATAAGAGTACAGCGTCACACTCATTGTTGCTTCTGTGTCCTTGTGTGGAGCAACACCGCCTTTCCAGCCAGCCCTGCTTCCACCCCTCCCTGAGGAACCACGTACTGGGTCCCGTCATTAGCTCTATGAGGGTCCATCTTCCTCAGCTGCTGGTTGCTCTGAGCTACGCTGTCCAGACTCCACAGCTGGTAGTGCAGGCTTTTGCCCTGCTTAGCCAGGATGTAAACCTCTTTGACCGCTGTGCTAGCAACAGGACAGGAAGAGCTGCTGTCCACGGCGAGGTAGAGCCAGGGCAGAGTGGGATCAGGGTGAGTGTGCTCCTTGCTTACGCTCCCCTGGTCCAAACCGAGGAGAACACCTGGAACAAAGACGTAAATGTGGCATGTTGATGTTTTCAGACAGCTGACAAGTGTTTCATAAAGCAAGATTACCAGTTAAGCAGGTTTATTTTCAGAGGATTCTATCACATAAAAGTGGTTTTAAAGAAGTCGGACCTAAGTTTACATGGAAACAGTGCAGTTTTGTCTTCCTCCACAGTGCTGCGGTGGAGGGTCTGGCTAGTCCACACAGCATTCCGGGATGGAAGAAAAACACACTGGTTTAAATCGGCATTTCTTCAAAGCCAATCATAGTTGTCTTGGGCCGTGGTGAGCACCGGACAGAGCCCTGGTGCCGCTGCAAAATAGCCTCGGGAAGGAACTTGGTGGAACATGTGCACGTTCAAAAAGGTTTTTATTTTCTGATTGGACAAATAGTCTAGCTAGCTGTCTGGATTTACCCCGCAGAGATCTGAGGAGACAGTTAACAATAGTCCTCAGAAATCCACCAGAGATTAAAATTCCAACACAAAGAAAGCGGAAGGTGACAGACATCCGGCGGTACAGAGTGACATCCGGTGGAATTTCCAGTGGCAAGGGACCAATCCCGGAAGTGGAACGTTGTTGACATCTTACCTGAACCAACTGCCCAGTGTGCCCTGTGTCCGCTGCGCTGGCACGGCTCATGGTTGTAGTCCTCATCATATCTGTGCATACTGTCAAGGTCTCCTGTCTTGTAATCATAAACTTTTCTTTTATGACATAAGTAGCAGTAAAAAAAAAAAACACCACAAAATAAAGAATTTACTTTCAGAACACCCCTCATGACAGTTGTTGTTTGGGTCTAGGATACGGGATGAGGACAGGCTGTCTCCCCCACAGGTGGGCGATGATGGCTGCAGCATTGTTCCCACTCAAACCCCCTGACAGCAGCTCCGCCTTACAGCCACAAACCTCCTCTGCCAGCAGGGCCATGTTGTCAACTGACAAAATAAATGTTTTAATGAGATGAAAAAACATCATTGTGTGAAATTGCATTTTAGTTGTTTCCTTGTGAAACACAGAGTGAATTACTACTAATAAACTAATTTCAGTTGCAAATCTGGTCATAAAACTGCCACATATTTTAATTACATCCTACATCTGGAGTTTAATGTCATATTTAAACTTCTGAAGACACCCAGTAATGTCAAGGGATGTAGTCAACCTTCAATGCTTTTAATGCTATCAGAAAACATCTACTGCCCTTACTAAAAAATGAGGGATCCATTACATAAAACAACACCTCTTTGCTCTTGGTCCCCACTCTGTTTTTTTCTACACGTTTTGAAACAGACTGGCTCAAAAGAGTTAACACACTTTTGTCACCTGAAAACATTTCACCCTGTGCCGTGTATCCCCTGCTGAGAGCCGTCTGAACAACAGTTTCCATGTCAATACTCAGCTGGGGCTGTCGAAGGTGAGCGGACATCCACAAAGCCACCAGGCCGCACCTGAAAGGTAAACGAATAACACGCTCACAGTCTCACCCTGGACAATATGTCAAGATTACTGACTTAAAAGGTGCTCTAAGCGATGTTGGGTGATGTCACTTTGAAGTACTGTCAAACAAAACGGAGGCTAGCTCGCCCCTCCCTCCTCCTCATTGCACCCAACCCCTTCTACGCACTAACCCCCCAAACCCCACCCTCATATCCTTGTCGATTATTTGCTGGAACACTGTTTAGGCTTCATGGTGCAGGTTGGCGCAGATTGTTTTTGTTGCCGTGTGTGGACCCTGGGCTGTCTACTGTTTTTACAGTGTGTTCTGGGGACAGGTAGCTCGCGGATAGTGAGGAGATGTTTGCTGTATGTGACAAAAAAATGTAGCTTAAAAAACACGCGACATTGCTGAGAGCACCTTTAAACATTAAAGCATTCCGGCCCAACGAATAACACATTATCCCCATTGTACACACAACAGTTGTTGTAACAGTGTTGTTTGTGCTACAGAAGTTTAATGTAGATTCAGGTGTTGACACATTCTAGTCTGACACCATGGTTTGCTGACGTACTGTGGACCATCTTGAATGAGGGAGGGCACGTATGTGTTCACCAGTATCCACTGCAAGTCCTTCCTAAAACTGAACAAAAAAACAACAACATGAATGCAAATACATATTGTATTTGCATATTGTATCGTAAAGTTATCTATCTATATTGTTCCATTCCAATCAAGTTGAACAACCCCTCCAAAAGCCGTTTTTCAGGAAAGACATGTTTACAATGCTTTTCCTATTAGTACAAGTCAAGACGTCTGCCGTGAAAAAAGTCCTATTATATGAATCCTTTCTTTGTGAGGGTTATAATATTCAGATTTTTGTTGACTTTGTATCAGTGAGAGACGTTGATTCAGCTGTGCTGTAGTTAGTGTTTAGTCAGGATCACATTACCATAAATTGAGGTGTTTCCAACCGACCTTTATATGCATGTAGATGAACAAAATATTTGTAACACTTTTCATTATAAAGCAGTCCAGCGTAACACTACTAGTGCTAAGACTCAATTACTGGATGAACCGTTAAAAAAGGCCCATCACAATGTCCTATAGCCTTAGGTAACGTCTTTTTTTTGCTGGTTTTGGCCAATCAACAGTGAAAACCCTGAAGGTATGAACTATCCCATAAGACAAAGAAAAGCTAGAAAGCCTCAAAACTGACAAAAGAATGTTTAATTTTAATATAATTTGTTTATTGATCCCAATGGGGAAATTACAATTTACACTCTGTGTCCACACTTTGTTAGTTATAACACACAGTCCTGAACTACACACACACACACATGCTCAGGATCTGTACATGCACTACTGGAGAGATGTCAGAGTGAGTGGGCTGCCAGCCGAACCAGCGCCCTGAGCGGTTGGGGGGGTACGGTGCCTTGCTCAAGGGCACCTGGCAGTGCCCAGGAGGTGAAGTGGCATCTCTCCAGCCACCAATCCACACTCTGTACTTTTTTGGTCCATACGGGGACTTGAACCGGTAACCCTCCGGTTCCCAAACCAACTCCCTATGAACTGCCACCATTTTTACTTGAAAAATTACCTTTATGATAAATCAATTATCACAATAGATGCAGGTTTATTTTCTGTGACTTAAATTAATTACTCAACTGAGGTTACAACACCTCTGTCTTAATGTCAACAGAAAAGTCAATGTTTGTGCTCAGAGCTCACCTGTGAATTCAGGGACATATTAGTTAGAACATCTGATTCCAGACAAGGAGATGACAGTCCATGATCTTATTTGAAATCTTACCTGCTCTCCCTCTGACTGAGCAGTAAGCGGGCCTCTGTGTGGTTCCCCTCCACAGGACTCCTGCTACTGGCTATAGTCTGATACAGCTTCTTCTTCTTGGCCGTTGAGGCTGGAGGAGGTGGTGGACCTGGAGGAGGAGGAGGAGGAGGAGGTGGTGGTAGGGGGAACTCCACTGACATCTTGTCTGCGCTCTTTTAGGATTAACCCTAACAGGAGTGGTAGCTTAGTTAATATGTTGTGCATATTTGCAAATGGGTTACAGCATCTCTTGACAATTGCCAACACACACTGTTATACAACGCATACTACTACAACCTACCTACCTACCTACCTACCCTTCACTCAAATACCTCTCACAACTTAGCCAGCTCTGACTGTTGCCAACAAGCAGTACGGAAAGTTAGCGAAGTTATCTTTTCTCGGTGTTGAATTCAATTTTTGTTACAAAATATAAAGTGCAACAATATCATAATTTTAAGGGATAATGTTCACAAAAGTAATGAGCTCGTTATTTTTCACAAACTAGCTAGCTCGTACGCCCACTTATGAAGCTAGCACAGCGAGCTAACAGCCGTGGTGTTTTGCCCATATTTGGCAGCGTCTTCTTCTTCCTTTACTTCGTGAGTATGGATCATACACCATACACAAGAAGGTCATACCGCCCTCTACTGCTACTCAATTTACACAACAGATTCTTCTTCTTCTTCTTCTTCTTCTTCTTCGTCTCTGGACCCCGATAAGAACAAGAAGCATGACACATCTGATCATGGTTGAGCATTTGCCATTACCTAAAAAAAAATGTTTTTTTGGGGGGTCATTTGGTTAAAAAGAAACACATATTTCAAATATAGACATTTAACAGCAGGGTTAAATACACTCGGGTCCAGTAGACTCGGAAACCTCATATGTAATAGTTATGTGTAGGAGGCGTTTAGAGAACACGACCGAAACGACCCGCCCCCTTTGTGTTGTTTATTATCGCGAGATCAGATCACGGGATTTGTAAAGGCCGGGGATTCATTCATCCTTCCGAGGTGAGTAGTTCTTCGACAAAAAATACGTTTTTTTGTTTGCTATCAAAAACTTTTGCAATCCATTTATGGACTTAGGTAACCTATTTGGACGTTTGTTGTTAGTTTGTCAGTGTGAGAGACTAGATACATAGAACTAGTAAGCTAAAGAAAGTTAGCTATAGCTAGTATTAGCTTTTATGCTAACGTTCACCCCACGTTATCCAAGTTGGTATGGCTAGAATGGTTGTAGCTTGTCGGCTGCTTAGTGGCTATTCATGAATTACCCTAACTGATTTGAAAGTAATATTTCTCATCCACAGGCTAGAAAATGACCACACCGGACGTACGGCTCAACCATACAATCTACATCAATAATTTGAATGAGAAAATCAAGAAAGATGGTAAATGAATCATTCTAACCTTCGGTTTCTGGCTAACGTTACATGTAAATACACACAGCGCACAGAGAGCCACTATGATCACACTAATGGTTTCTCGACATGTTCGTGTTTCTGCAGAGTTGAAAAAGTCGTTGTACGCCATCTTCTCACAGTTCGGACAGATTTTGGACATCTTGGTTGCACGAAACATAAAGATGAAGGGGCAGGCCTTTGTCATTTTCAAAGAGATTAACAGCGCTTCCAATGCTCTGAGGTCCATGCAGGGATTTCCTTTCTACGACAAACCCATGGTATGTTAATCAAACTGTGAATAGCGAATACAAGATGGCAAAAAAGCATGCTAACTCAAATGTAACGTCTGCTGCATATCAATCCTACAGCGTATCCAGTATGCCAAGCTGGACTCTGACATCATAGCTAAAATGAAGGGGACTTATGTGGAGCGTGACCGTAAAAAGGAGAAGAAGAAGATTAAAGGACCTGATGCAGGTGGCGCTAAGAAGGGTGTCCCTGGAGCTGGTGGACCCATGGTTGCTGGGGTACCGACTGCCATGCCTGTAAGTAGGGCAATAGGTGTTTTTATTTAATATTTCATCAAGTTGTAGAATAACTGTTGGCGACAACTATTGTGACATAGCAGTAGCGAACACTTGTGAGATCCGTGTTGCTGGATGAAGGTGGATTTGCTTTGGGAGCAGGGTTCGATATTTGGGGAAGTTCATACTGACAATTCCCACCTCAAAGACCCAGTAAAATTCCGTGGAAAAATGTCAGTACTGCTGTGTTGTGAATACAAGCGGATACATTGCAGGGATAAGCGCTTGGATTCTCTTCTGGCATTGCCATGGCAAGTGGAAAAAGGTGCAAGGTGAAAGGTTCCTGAATGTGGCTGCATGTGTGAATAGTGAAAATCAGGTAACCAGGAACTGTTGGAAAGACGCTTAACATTGTAAGACTGATAAGAGGGAATAATTAAAGTAAAAACCTACTTACCACGGTTGGTCTCCATCTATCCATGCAGATAGATATAAAGCAAACACCAAATTTCCATTGAGCAGACTGAACAATAGCATGCAGGCTCAGATCATTGGTTTTAGGAGGGGCAAATAAGTTTGGGGGAAAATGTTATCCCAGCTACTGACACACTCATCATGGTTGTACTTCACTCATCAGGGAATGCCTCCCATGAGCCAGGCTCCCCGTATGATGCACATGCCAGGCCAGCCGCCCTACATGCCCCCTCCTGGCATGATGCCTCCTCCTGGGATGGCACCTGGTCAGATGCCCCCTGGTGCCATGCCTACTGGCCAGATGATGCCCGGACAGATGCCTGGACAAATGCCCCAGCAGGTTCGTATGTTCTGATTGGAACATGTTGTCATTTGTTAAAATGACATGTTACCATTTTGTCCTGGTGGTTCTATTCTGACCTCTACTGTCTTTCATCCTCACAGGTTGCAGAAAACCCTCCCAATCACATCCTCTTCCTCACCAACCTGCCAGAGGAGACAAACGAGCTCATGCTCTCCATGCTCTTCAACCAGTCAGTAGCAACTCCTTCTCTGTCTTTTGATTTCTCCGCATTTGTCTATTTGTCGAATGCCAGGCCTGACTGTGTTGTTGTGTGTTCAGGTTCCCCGGGTTCAAGGAGGTGCGTCTGGTCCCTGGTCGCCACGACATCGCCTTTGTGGAGTTTGAGAACGACGTGCAGGCCGGTGCTGCACGAGACGCACTTCAAGGCTTTAAGATTACACAAGCGAACGCCATGAAGATCTCATTCGCTAAGAAATAAAACCTCCAGACTGGTCTTTTTCCTACATGCACGCACAGGTCTTTTTTTAATGTACAGCAGTGACCTGAACTAGGAAATGTTTTTAGAAATTGGCATTTGCTGTTTGGTGTGTCTCC
>NC_045735.1:28031390-28035583 GCF_008692095.1 Etheostoma spectabile | reverse complement strand
TGGCCAGGATTACATGTAAGTATACATTCTTTACATCAAGTTGCTGTGTTTTATCGGTCCACACTGACAGAACTCTTGGCCTAAAATTATGGTCAGGTAAATTTATCAAGGAGTTCTTTATTCGGCTAATCCTGTTTGTGTACTCTATTTTTTACTTTACTTTTCAGAAGGGGATTTGAATTCGAATTCATGAGCAACTTGATGTGTCTTCTGTATTTTTTTAACTGTTTGTCATTAAGCATTGCACCCAGAGTCTGCTCTACCAGACATTGTACCTGGAGCTTATTTCTTTTCATAATTAAAATACTTTTTCTTTGAGACAATGCTGTGCCTCACTTCTTCATATGTATTTATGTTGCAGTGGGAGTTCGTCCCATGTCAATAGATGGTGCTACCAACCTACTTTCTTGGACCACTGATGTTGAGGTGTGTTGCACAGGGGTAGGTGGGTAGAGGGATGGGTCGGTAGCTTTCTCCATAACTATTGTACCCCAAAATAACTTCATAGAAGGTCCCCAAGCACTTAATATGTAACCCCACGACATAGGGTCTGACTTTAGTTTAACGTCCAGTGCCAGCAAAAAGGCCGTTTTTATTGAGTTTCCTCTTAGCAAAATGCTCGAGTGAATTTAACTGGACTGTTAACTCAACCTTTTTTGTATGGCCATTTAGTTGTATTCAGTTTAATATCCCATATAAAATGCTGTCCGAAATGCTCCAAATTCCAAACGCTAGGTTCATAGGGTACCCAGGAAACCAAGTGTTAAGCAGATGAGATGAACGGTTCATGAGATATTTGAAAGACAACAGACACACACTCGCACACGGCAATTACCGGAAATATAGTTAGTTCTGTAGATGGATTGTTTGGGGAAATAACTTTCTTTGATAAAATGACTAAAACTGTCATTTTGTAGGACAAAGGAGGTTATTGTATTTGTTTTCTTTATTAAAGTGGAGCTCAAAAGGAAATGTAGGGAGAGAAGGGCATTGATGTCATACAGCAATAGTCCTAGGCTGGATTAAATCTCTAGACTGCTGGACGCCCACTTTCTACATACAATGTATGCTTTTTAGAAAAGTATCTTCTGGCCTTTTTAGGGGAAAAAAAATACAACTTTATATTAGTCCTGTATTCATTAGAAAGTAGTCAAACTCTAATCACTTTGTTCAGAGCATTATGGGCCTCCATACAAATCATCATATGCCCCCTGCTTGTAAAGTAGGTAAACCAATTGGAGTCTCATTCAATTTGGGCTTTGAAGTACATGGTACATGCCCGACCAAAACATGTTTATCTTTATTTGGCTTCTGTTTGGCTTCTGTGCCTTTGAGACATTTGAAAAATCAATTAGATTACATAAGTTACTGGCCGCTCTAGAGCATCGTACCTTGCCATTTTTTTACTGTAGTGTTTTCTTCCTCTGTCTATTATTCAGGAACCAGAGAACATAAAGTTTAGGTTGTAACTGCTTGGCTGGCACTGTTTTAGATGTCGAATGATAATAATTTTATTTAGAATTCAGCTCTGGGAACACATCTGTAGCATTAGTGCTGATGTTTGTAAAAATACCAATTCAACTACGCTAGACCAAATCAGTTTCCTGTGGTTTTTAGCTACAGGAGTTGTTCATATAAAGCATATTCATTTGATGCATGCGGATCGTGCACTTTGATGAACAACTAGCTGCTTTACACTAATCTCACATGACTGCGTTGCAGTCAGTGAAGAAAGAAGTAACTAATTAACTAAGATCTTTATAAAAAAATAAATATATATATATATATTTGTGTGAAAATACTCATGTGAATTTGAAGGCTCAAAATTCTCATGCAGACAGAAGGACCCATGCCAGTGTTAATCAGCCTGTTAATGTTCAATAAATTGTGGAGTAGCTAATTCAATATATCACATATATTTTTGTGTAATTATATTTTGTGTTGTAATTTATATGTATTAATTTTCAGAATCATACTCTGTAAAGTTGTCGGAAAAATGTACTGATGTGTCTTTGTAATGTAGTGGAGTAAAAGTATAAAGTGGCAAACGGTCAAATAATCAAGTAAAGTAGGAGTACCTCAGAATTAGGATTGCTGTAGGCCTCCTTTTATGAAGACTGAGTGATCTGTGTTTAAACAAATATCTAATGAATGCAAATAGATACAATTGTCTGGAGTTTACCAATTAGTAAATGCCTGCTGTGTGTTTCGCAGCACATCCCTTCACACACTGTAGTAATTACAGGCCAATGAGGACCACTGCCTCCTTTCAAAGGCTGGATTCATGAGTGTGGGGCGGAGTGATGTGTGAATTAGGCCTGAAAAGCTTAATTTAGACTTCACTATCAACTGTGCCCGCGCACACAGGGCCTCCCTGTTGTGGACTTAAACTGTGCCCCGACTGATTGTCTTCAAGTCAGCTCAACAGTGTACACAGAAATGCACATTCTTCTGTAGTTTCCCAAGCCTTTCCACACTCCCCTATTTTGTCTTGAGAAAGCGCTGACCTTAGCCATCGGGGTGGTGTGCGTCTTGCATGCTCTTGGCAACACGCCTAGTGCCTTTCCATTCACCAACACAGTGATCTTTCAGTTGCAGGGACTGAATGGCAACTTTTCCAGTGGGTTGTGCGTGGGAGTTGTCTGTGAGTGAGCTCAAAAATCAGCTCGTGACGGTACATATCTGCATCGATGGGCACTCTTTGAATGGTAATGGTGTGACTGTTTGCTTTTTAAAACGGTCACATTTTATTACCAGTCAGTCATCATGTACAAACTCATGCTGTGTGGCTAAAACCCACAGACCCTCAGATCCCAAATATGCCATTCTGCCATTTGGGGAAATAGTGAATCGTCCAGTCTTAAAAAACAAAACAAGAATTTTTATTTTTTATTTCATTAATATTTCACTTACAGTGAGAAGGCTGACTGGAAAAAAAAAAAAAGATGTTATAGTGATATAAGTGATTTTAACTAACTTGAAGCTACTTGATGTGAAGGAGACAACTTTTTTAAAAGAGTTTCATGTAATATCTGACAAAAGGACACGTGTGGCCATTAGATGGTGCCAAATACGTAACTCAAGACTTACCATTAAAAGACGCGTTAAAGAGTATTAAAAGGTAGTAGATGTTTGTTGGCCCCTTCCTCAGGTGAACCTCACACAGCAGCCGATGAGCAGGCCCAGAGATGTCTGCGCGTTTCCGGATGGTTGGTTAGAATTCAGCTCATGTTTAGAGGTTACTGCTCCTCTATGCAAATCAACCCTCTGCTCCTTAAGAGCCCTCTGTTCTGCTCCGAGGGTCACTGCTGAGTGCCAGGCCGCGGAAACACCAGCGGTTGTCAGGGAAGCTCTTGAGCAACAAGCCCGTGGAGGAGGGAGGCAGAATCTCATTAGATTTCATCCGATGAAGAAGGTACATTGTGTGGAGGTCCTGAATCCAACAAGAAGACCTCTGGAAATTAGATGTGGAAAATATGCCATGTGACCGGTGCCAATATTCAAAAGACGCTATCTACAATTCTCTTTTATGTTTATGCGCTCACCCGGTTAGTATTTATTGCCTTCGGCAGCATCATTAAGCAGCGGCATGTGCGCACAGTCAACAGGCCGGAACAAGTCTTTAATGTGGGTATGATGGTAACATATATTAAGAAATCAGTGTGCAGGTGTGTTTAGGCACGTGTGCCATGACCATGCGCGCAATATCTGTTCACTTATAAGAGAGACCACTCTCCAAAGTTGAATATTTGTGTAGTTTCCTGCTTTTTTTGTCGAGGTATTTGTGAATAACTAGCCTACAATGTCACCATGTGTAGCAGAGCGGTATTTTAATTATGTTTCCCGTTCAGAGGCCATCAGAGCGAAACTGTGAAAAGCAGTTAATTGGCAAAGCGGAGCTTTGAAGCAGCAGAGGCCTGAAACTGGAGGAGGAGAACCAGCGAGGTGCTACAAAAGGTTGGGAGGAAACAGAAAGCCCACAGAGGAGAACTGAAACGCATTCAGGATAATCCCGTGTCATGCGCAAATGTAGAAAAAAGTTTGGGTTGGTGTGCAGGTTGCGCAATGTGTGTAGAGAGAGAATAAGGGATGTGCGCCCTGGTGCGCGCTGGGAACCATTCGGACAAGAGCTGAAAGACGGATATTCCCTGCCTCGGGACACACCCTCCTCTCTCTCTCTCTCTCTCTCTCTC
>NC_045735.1:27995555-28031380 GCF_008692095.1 Etheostoma spectabile | reverse complement strand
TCTCTCTCTCTCTCTCTCTCTCTCTCTCATTGTTTTCCACACTGAATCTGGCGCCGCCGGGCTTGGTATTGAGTTAACAAATGACCAAGCCGCTGCGTAGAAGAAAGGAGCGCAACGTGAGATCATTCCGCTGGAGAGACGCAACTTCGCTGCTCCAAAGTGGCATGAATATACTATAATATTATTAGGTTTCTTCTTTTGGTTTTGGGGTGCGTGGATCAGGTTTGAAGAGAGACAGAAGAAGGAGAAGAGGGAGTGTGAGCCAATTGGAATGAGAGTTCAAGTCAAGTGAGCCGGCAGATTGGACATTTAAAGCCTCTTAAAGCAGGTGGTGGGAGGAATACGGCGCGAGGGGAGTGTGTTTATGCAACGCGTTGTGGATGTTTGTGAGCATGTGTGATTCCCAGTGGTAATCCACACTGGACACAGCGTCAAGGGGGTGGTCAGGTGTGTGTTTGTGGGTCGCTGGGTGGGGGCATCATTTTAAGCGAAGACAGAGGTAGTTATGGTTTCTCCGAGCTGGACGTGATGAAGTAGCTCTGTGAAAGTTTGAGGGTTGTAAGACCGGAGAGGAGGAGAGCTGGGCGGACGGACGGACGGACGCCGTGGGAGGGAGAAGGAGGGGGACACCACCACAGCCACCGCCAAAGCGCACTACACGTTCCCCAATCCCATGACGCAAGGATGGAGAGCACAAGAGCGCACAGGATAACTCGGCTCGATCCTAGAAACGGGAGCAGAAAGATCCCCGGGAAGCTAGACATGAGGAGTGTCAGACACCGAGGACACCTCCACCTGCAGAGGACTGTGATTTTTTTCATCGCGCTCACGATACAATCGCAGGTAAGCCACCGATTAAGTGCTATTTTGGGCAGCATGCACTTAAACCCCCGGAGCTGACTTTTGAACTGGTTCAGCTTGTATTACTTATCACAGATGCGTAAAAAAAAGTAAAAAAATGGTGTCCACACACACTGTCCCTTCCCTCTTTGTGCTGTCCTCATTCTGCTTCTACATGGCGCTGTGCCCACCTGTTGTTTCTGCCCGCTGGTGTCTATTATCTCACGCAACAGAGAACTACTGTGATCCCGTTTTAGAAGCATCGGATGCAAATATAACAGCAAACGTGTGTTGGCCTAAGAATATTATAGCTAAATTACATTTTCTAGCATTATACAGAAGTAAGAGTTTATTATTCCACCCTTTGTCAAACAAAGGGTATACTGAGGCACAACAAACACATGGAACATGTCACAGCTGCTGCATGTGAAATATTTTGAGGATTTTAGTATTAAAACCATACATTATTTTTGAGGGCTTCTCAAAGAAATAATGGGGGATGCATTAAACCGTAATTACGCACCACACACCCTCTGTTCAGCGCCCTTCCATTCACTGAATTAAGGACTGACTGCATCTGCATTTCTCTGCATCTCCATCTTTAGCCCGTTTGCCTGCTAATGCGTTTTCAATTTTATTTATTTTTACGTTATTTGCAATTCCCAGCCACTTTCTGTTTCCTATCCCTTTCCGTCTTTATATGTTATGGTCGCATGGACGCAGACTTTTTATGTGTGTTAGGGTGTTTTACATAGATAACAGTAGAGCCATTGCAATATTTTTTAGGCCATAAGTGATTCTGACAACCTGCTTATGGCATTATGGGCATTATTTTGGCAGCTGGCCTGTTCAGGATGCCTATGATGTGTGACCGGACCCAGCAAAGTGTGTGTGTGTGTGTGTGTGTGTGTGCGCGTGCGTGCGCGCGCGTGTATGTGTTTTCTGAACACTGAGCTCACATC
Source organism: Etheostoma spectabile (assembly GCF_008692095.1). NCBI lineage: Eukaryota > Metazoa > Chordata > Actinopteri > Perciformes > Percidae > Etheostoma > Etheostoma spectabile. The sequence goes on along the minus strand of NC_045735.1, from coordinate 28,029,578 downwards.
CAGCATCTGTGTCTTGGGTGTGTGCGGAGCCCGGGGCCACAGCCGAATAAACTCCTGGGCGTGTGAATGTTGAACGTTCGGGCAGCTCTCTCTCTCTCTCTCTCTCTCTCTCTCTCTCTCTCTCTCTCTCTCTCTCTCTCTGCACCTCTGCAACCTCTTCACAGCTGTAGAACAACACATGCTCCACTCCCTTCATTCTCCGGCTGCACTGCAGTGAGAAACCCACTCTGGATCCTCTGCTGGTCCCTAGGCCTGTTTATTAATGCACTCTCAGAGTCGAGGGATTCATAAGTGAAGGTATTGACTGCCCAGCGGTCACTACGTTGTCTATTGTCCAGTTTTATTCTTCCCATCAAATATCTTTCAAATGTGTCTCTCAACAGAAGCTTAAACGGTTTCACACAAAACAGCATGTATTTGTAGTCTTAAAAAGCAAATTAATTGGAAGTACATGTTGGTCTTAAAGTTGACTCGAAAACAACCAGAGTTGATTAGATCCATAGCTTCAGTGGGATTAGCTGAGGCGTTGAGAGACTGACTGGTGCACAGTGGCACAGGGCTGGAACTAACATATTTTCTCTATCAATTCATCTGCCAAATACTAACGAACTTCACTAAATATTTGGTCTATAACATGTCCGAAAAAAAAGTTATAAATGCTGACACACACCCCCAGTTCTAAACTTAAAGATGTAGAATTTACTATCATAATAAGACAAAGACAAACAGGAAGTTGTCACATGTGAGGGGATGAACACAACTTATCCAAACTGTTTCTAAACATTTTCTGCTAATCAAATAATAGATTGAGTTGTTTAATACAATGGTATTTGAGGAGAAAGAAATTGCATTTGACCGCAGTAATGTCTTTCCAGACGACATAGAAACTTAATTCAAATGTTCCCAGCGAGGTCTATTGATTATTGTGAGAACCCTGAGATATTCAAAACATTTAGATTTGTGAAACGTATTGATAAGACGTCATTTTCTTTCATTCTGTTTGTTTGCTTTGTTTGGCAGTGTTAACGTGAACTGCAGCTGTTTTGTCAAAACCGCGGCACTAAGAGGAAAAAATGAGCTTTATCACTGGGTTTTTATGGTTTTGAACTTTTCCTTTAACCCTTTGCTCTTTCACACTGCAGCCCTACCTTTTAACAGTCCCACCTGCATTTCACAGTTGAACAGCGTTCTAGTGACCTGTGACTGTCTTCAGACGGAGATGACTTGCTGGTGAGACACCCTGGGATTTGGGTGTAGTGATCCTTTAACTGGCCAAAGCTCTCCTGCAGAGACGGTCTGAGCCTCAGCTTGGTCTCTCTCCCTGTGTCTGTCTCACTTTTTTCTGTCTGTCTGTCTGTCTGTCTCTCTCTCTATCTCTTTCTCTCTTTCTCTCTTCCTCCCGGTCTCCCCTGTGCGTTTATGTGTGTGTCTCTCTCTCTCTCTCCCTGTGTCTGTGTCTGTGTGTCTCTGTCTCTCTCTGTCTCTCTCTCTCTCTCTCTCTCTCCATTCAATTTCAATTCAAGTGCTCTCCATCTCTTCTCTCTCTCTCCTCTCTCTCTTTCTCTCTCTCTCCTCTCTCTCTCTGTGCTCTCCTCTCTCGTGCTCTTATTTATTTCAATTTTTAATTCAAATTGATCTCTCTCTCCTTTTCTTCCTCTCTTCCCCTCTCCCTCTCTCCTCTCTCTCGCTCTCTGTCTCTCTTCTCTCTCTTCTCCCCCCCCTGTTTGTGTGTGTGTGTGTATGTCCCTCTCCCTGTGCCAGTCTCTCTCTCTCTCTCTTTCTCTGCCTCTCTCTCTCTCTCTCTCTGTGTCTTTCTCTCTAGTCTGACTGAGCGCTGAAATGCTGGTATGCAGGGAATGGTTTGGGCAGCGAGAGGAGGAGAGGAAGAAAGGAGAATGTAGAGTGATGAGCGCCACTGTATCTCCACAAGCCTTTTGATGTATAGACCAGTTCAACCCCCCCCCCCCTAAACTCCGTCCCCCTGACCCCTCCCACCTTACCCCCTCTCAGCTCAGGGACAGGGGCAGGAGAGGGACACGCAAACCAAACACAATGGGGCGACTGAGATTCTTGCTCAGTGTTGGGCAGCGGACACATGAAAGCTTTTTGGTTGTTGGGATTTCTGTCCACGATGAAGCGTACAACACCACTGGGGATACATGACTCTCATTCCTGGACTTAATGAGCAGTAATTATGTCCAGTGATTGTGTAAGAATGCCAAAAAGGGCTTTGAATTATTCAGATTTATTCATCAATACAGCTTTCAAGACAAACTGAGATAACAGTGGCTTCATTTTCTTGTGGTTGTAAAGGAAGAAGCCAAAGCCATTGTTTTATTCTGCTACAGTGACATATACACACAGACAGGAGCACACACACACATACCTGACCCCGGTGCTCTGAGACTCCCAGGGGGTCTTGTTAACTCTTGTGTGTGTGTGTGTGTGTGTGTGTGTGTGTGTGTGTGTGTCTCCTCAATCCATCTTTAAACAGGGAGGGAACACAGAGAAAAGAAAGGGAGGCATGTGAAAAGGAGCATGACAACAATGAAGTAAGGAGTTGATAACCACAGAAAGAGAAGTGACAGGAGCTTGTTCCCAGATAGAGATAGAAGTGAGGAGGAGTCCCCTTAGTGTCATCGTCCCCTGGGAAGGGAGAGTGAGACCCCACAAGAGAGTGAGAAATAAGAAGGGAGTGGCGGTGACACAAAGGTGGAGTAAAAAAAGACAGACAAGGAAGTAGAGAGTTATTACAGGATTATATAGCAGGAATGTTATCTGTGCATGATTTGGATGATAAAGAAAAGATGTTTCCTCCAGTAGAGGTCAGGCAGAGTTGTGGGAATCCAAGATACAGTATGTCCTCATTTCTTTTTTTCTTTCTCACTTTCTTTCTGACGACTGCTGTCTTATTACACACTGATAAATAGATAATACAGAGGAGACATGCAGGCTGCTGCAGATTTCCAGAAGTAGCGAGTCTGAACATTGCAGGAAACATGAAAGTCCGCTATCCAACGCTTTATGAAGAGAAGCCAGAAATCCCACATACTTATATATTTGATCTAGTCAATCATGTTTTTATCAGGTGAAATTGCTGTTATTTATTCAGACTACAGACTAATGCAGATGTTGAAGGTTTCCGTGACTTCACAGTGGTCATTCATCATTTCTGATGACAATATAACAGTCCTCACAGCAAAAAAAAACAGCTTCCATCACCAAAGTGAAAGGCATAGCTCGATAGTTTTGGGGAATGGACTTGCTGGCTGTAAGAGATGACATGTGAAGGGGACACCACTGTCACCTCTGTACGGTAATTCTGAAGCTACCGCCAGAAGAGGGTTAGCTTAGTTTAGCTTAGCATAAAGACTGGAAACAGAGAGAAACAGCTAGCCTGGCTCTGTCTAAAAATCGGCCTAGTAGCACCTCTAAAGCACACTAATGACCAAAGTACATCTTGTTTGTTTAATCTGTACAAAAACTAAGGGGTGACAATGAGAATTTATGTATGTTTGGGATAATTTCTTGTGTGATTTTCTGGATTCGCTGCTGAAAGTTACAACTTTACAGCTAACTTTTGGTAAAAAAGCTCATAAGAGAATTACACGAAATGTCGCAATTTTCCTTCCTTTCTGTCCTTTAGAGACTTGAACTCCTGTCCATATAAAATTAGCTTTTCTTCCACTCATTTTCATTTCTCACTGAAGGCTTCTTTCATTTTTCTTTCCGAAATGCTTTTTGTCCATTTTTGAAGCTTCATTGGCTACATCTTTCCTATAGCAAAACTCTAAAAACTTCTCCTTTAAAAACCCACACCCCCTTCAATTTTTTTGCTGCATTCTCATACAGTTAGCCACAAGACAGACATTTTTAGGCACACTCAGATAAACCTGACTTTAAAGTGTACAGTGTACAAAGTCTGGTGTCCTAGATTTTGATAATAACCTTTACTCCCCTGTAGATTCAATCCGCATGTTGACGTTTTGTGATTTTGCATCACTATACCAGTGAAAACTTGCATACTGATTTGCTGTACTGCATCTGTTTATTAATAGATAATATTAACATAAGTCTCTCTCCTTCCCTCCCAACACTCTTTTCTCTGCTCCACCCTTTTCCATTCCCTGGACAGGGTGTGTGTGCAGTTGGGAAGTTCGAGCTTCAGATCCATTACTTCCAGAACCCCCTCGGCCTTCTGCAGACGGGAGACTGCTGCGACCTCCAGGCCAACGGGGGGCAGCGCTGCTCTGCCAGGAACCAATGTGACACTTACTTCCAAGCCTGCCTTAAGGAGTACCAAGCCCGGGTCATCCCAACTGGAGCCTGCACCTTCGGGTCGGGCAGCACAGGGATCCTGGGTGGAAACTCCCAGTCGCTCCACCACCGAGGACACGATGGAGGAGGAGGAGGCGGAGAGGATGGGACTAATGGACACATTGTCATTCCCTTCAAATACGCATGGCCAGTAAGTACAAGGGTAGTGCTGGTTATATGGTTACCAAGGGAACAGGCTAAGCTTCAAGTACAACAATACACTCAAACTGAGGCTAGAGTGGAATAACAATGACAAGTTCAGACTCACATGCTTCTACACCTTTTCTGTCCTTTTTGGTCCTGGAGGGATGGATGACAAAAAAAAAGCACCATAACCAGAACTCCTTTTTTCCTTATAGAATGGAAGTATCACACTATCTATTTAGGTATGGAAAAATGCCCCTGTTAAATAGACTATAGTCAATGACACATCCTGCTGCCTGCAAACAGAAAGTCAAATTGAAATCGTTCTTGGAGACCTTTCATTTTTTTTGTGATTGCTTTGATTTGTAGTTTTATTCAGACAATAAAATTATGGGTCAATTTATAGCAGAGTGCAAACATGCCTTTCCAACGAATTAGACCTCAATTTAGCTCAAAGCACCACTGCTCAGTTAGATACTGCATTTTCACATCTTTAGATTTCTACAGATTTCTTCAACTTAAGCAATTTTAGGAGGAAAACTCACTCTTTGTTCATCACAACCCGTATACAGGAATCACAAGCACAGTGGATTTTTGATTTGATGATCAGATGAGATGTTTTAGGACCTTAGCGAAACATTTTCCTGCGTTCACAAAAAGAAAAAAAATACCATAATGCGATTAAAGCAAAAGAGTTTCATCGAAATTACTACAAAATATTATAGAATCTAATTTGAAGTTTGCTATTTATGACGTGCAGTAATGTTCCTCATCCCCTGATCTCCTCAGAGTCTCGTCTTTTCCTGTCCTCTTCCTCCCTCCTTTCCTCCATTCATTCACTTTCTGCACTCAAGTTCAAATCTTTGGTCTTTTCGTTCTTTCCTTCGGGGCGTATCGAACGATCTGCGTCTCGATCAAACATCACACTGCTGGCTGCTCCACCTTGTTCTCATTAAAGAGCAGAACAATTAATCTGCCATTAGCACAACACGAGGCGAGTGGGGCCGAGAAGGCGATATTGATTATTGAATGCACCTTTCTCTTTCCTCCTCCAGTCCTCTCTCACTCTCTTTTCTTTTTTTCCCCCAATTATTAGTTATTGTTTTTTTATGACACTAAATTGAACCTCTCTGGGTTTTTTTTGACTGTCGATCAGACAAAACAAGCAATTTAAAGACATTTGAGATTGTTGTTGACATTTTGAATTGTGATGGATACTTTTACATTTTACATATATTTTACCAAACAATTAATCAATTGATTAATTTCAGTTTGTTTTGTTAGGCTTACAAGGGCAGGGAAGTGAGGAAAAGTAAGAGCAGTGAGCGACACAAACACGCTCATATGGCAGAGCTCTTAAAGCCCAAAAATCCATCAGTGCATCCGTCTATCATCCCCCATTAATCGTGTCTTTACATGTCTCTTTATTTCAGCAATTAATGCTTATTTATCAATAAAAAAGAGTTAGAGAGAATAAATCGACTTGGCAAGGACACGAAGGAGTGAACCTCAATTCTTCTTGGATTTGCAGAGATCTTTGTTTGCTTCTTAGTTTCTTTTAGTCTTTTAGCCTTTGATCACTCTCAGCATGGTTGAATTCTTTCTCATAATGAAAGTATAACAGAAATGGCAACAAAAAACCCTGTGGCTCTAATTTGATTCATATTGTGTTGTAATATTGTTTCTAATATCGCACAAAACCCAAGTGAAGCTCGGTGTGACACGCATGCACGCACGCAAGCACGCTTGCAAGCACGCACGCACGCACACACACACACACACACACACACACACACACACAAACACACCACACACACACACACACCACACACCACACCACACACACCACACAAGAATGTAACAAACAGTTGGCTTAGGTTTCTTCTTCTTGATTAGTATCAGCCCATTTACCTGTGAGACTCTCTGTCCCAGAGTCAATTATCCTCCCTATCTGTGTACAGTTTGCTTTTGTGTGCGCTTCTGTGTGTGTGTGTGCTGTATGCATACTGTTTGTGTGTCACACTTTTTCTCCTGTACGTCTGGGAGGTGTGTGATTGGCAGGCATAGGAGTGTGAGAAAATTCTCCGTCAGAAAGCGTAACTGGGATCAGTTTCAGGGCTGGGCGCAGAGAGAGAGAGAGAGAGAGAGAGAGAGAGAGAGAGAGAGAGAGAGAGAGAGAGAGAGAGAGAGAGGAGAGAGAGAAGAGAGAGGAGAGAGAGAGAGAGAGGAGAGAGAGACGAGAGAGAGAGAGAGAGAGAGAGAGAGAGAGAGAGAGAGAGAGAGAGATGCAGCGTCAGTGCATTTTGGGCTAAAATACTTGCTTTATCTGGCCATCTCTGGGAGGTGGAAGGTGGAGGAAGGGGAGAGAGTGATCCCCCTGCCCCAGGTGAGGGGATGAACAGGTGAGCGTAGTCATTATGAGGAAAGGTGAGCTCTTTCGGTCCCTTGCCCTCCCCCACTTGTTCTTTCTCTCTTTCTTCTACTAATCTCTTCAGGGAAAATGTGCGCAGTTGTGTGTGTGTGTGTTTGTGTGTTTGTGTGTGTGTGTGTGTATGTGTCTGTGTGTGTGTGTGTGTGTTTGTGTGCGCGTGTGTCTGTATTCGCTTATGAATGAGAGCAAAGATGTAATTCGTTGTGTTAGTTTGGCATATAATGTTATCAAGATTGCAGGGGGGGGGGGGTTGTCATCCCTGTCAGGCTGCTGTAAGTCTGTGCTAGTATTGCTCTGGTGGTTAAAGCTGTGGTCATGTGCCAATGTGTCACTTTTTACCAGCACTTACTGTTCACAACTAGCAAGCAAAATCCTCTGCGGAATAATCCTAGACAGAATACAAGAACCAGTGGACGAGAGAGAAAAACAACTCCTGTACAGATCATGTTGCAAAACTCAATAATAATTAATAATACATGAACAATAAATCGAATGGCAGTCATGCCTATTTATAAACTTTGTTGACTTCACATAGGCTTTTAATAGCCTGGACAGAAACATTCTGTCGAAGCTGCTCCGACATTATGGAATACCTATAAAACTGGTCAATATTATTAAATGCATGTAAATGGCTCGCTCTCGGACTCCCTCTTTATAAAAACAGGAGTATGTCAAGGCTTCCTACTGTCTTCCTCATCGCCATTGACAATAGACAATGAAAATTCAGTGGATGGTCAGAGGACAGGACTACAGTGGAACCCTTCTGAGCAACAGGAAGATCTCAACTTTGTTGATGGCCTGTCTCTGATCTCAGACACACATACACACATCCGATGCAAGACCACCAGATTGCATAAACAGTGAACAGATAGGCCTCAGGATAAGACCCAGGTCATGAGACTCAACACCAAAACCCACCAACCTGTCACAATCGAGGAGCAATCCCTGGCAGATGTGGTCGAGTTTGTACACCCAGGAAGCAACATCAGCACAGATGGAGGAGCTGATAAAGATGTCGAGCTGCACATCAGCAAAGCAGAATCTTCAATACAAACGTAAAATCTGTCCTTCTACCTGGCTGGGAAACCCAAATCAGTCATCAATAAACTACAAGTGTTCATTAACAACTATCTCAGACACATACTGACGATTTGGTGGCCCAACAAGATATAAAATGTATTCTTGTGGAGACGCATGAACCAGGAGCAAATCCACATTAAAATCAAATCCAGAAAGTGGGGATGGATCCGAGGAACATAGCAAGACAAGCTCTGGGCTATAATCCCCAAGGCAAGAGGAAGCTAGGGAGATCTAAATCCAACTGGAGGTGGTCCACGCTTGGTGAACTGACCAAGACCGGGACCTACTGGCAAGAAGTGAAGACCTCAGCGCAGAGGAGAGTGAGGTGGAGATCCATGGTGGACGCCCTATGCTCCCAAGGGGGCCAAGAAGATTAAATGAAAAAAAATGAATATAGTTAACAACTGGTTTTATCTGGGTTTCTGTAACATTAAGTCTCTTGTAACGTGTTACACACAACAAAAGATCAAAGAGGGGCAAACTGGAGCTTTACCGGACAGTAAATGGCCACAGTAAAATATGGACCGATAATGGTATTATGTTAATGTGAGAATACTTTATGTTGAATGTTATATACTACTGTATATGCTTGATTCAATCAAACAATCAATCAATCAACATATATTTCTGTAGCATTTTACAGCAACCAGCAGGTATCCAAAGTGCTTTACATCAAGAATCAAGAACAAAACAACATAACATACAATAAAAAGAATGAAAACATAGCAAACACTCCAATCAGAAAAGGTTACGTAGAAACAGGAGGACGAGAGGGAAATTGTCACACCGTATTGAAAGCCCTTCTAAATAAATAAGTTTGGAGTTTAAAAGAGCTACATCTGTAATAGTGCGACTGTCAGGGGGTAACTTGTTCCAGAGGCGAAAGCCCCGATCCCCCCACAGTTTACTCCATACATACTCTACTGTAATGATTGTCATTGTGATTCAGAATCTCCTGGTAGATTTTCTCTGCTCTCAGTAAGTAAAAAAGTCCCTTTTTAAACCTGCAAAGCTTTTCTCTATGTGTGTGCTCAACTGTGGCTGAACAAGTCCAAACATCACATCACCCTCAGTAGCCTCATAGAGGCGTGTGATGTAATAGTCACCTGCTGGACATTCATCAAAGTAACACAAATTGCTATCATAGTTGATTTATTTTAGTAAAATAAAATCCATAAATTCATATTAAAACTAGATTGACACAGAGGATGTGATACAATGTCTCTGAGTCTGAGCAAGGTGGCTTCATGTGGCCGCGGCGTTAGAATCTCAGACACTCGGCTGTCTGGGACGTTTCAGGTGTGGTGCTGGGAAAAGTTTAAAGACTTCATCAATTTGAGGTCATTTCTTTAAGCCCTCTCTCGGTTGGTGGTTTCACTGTTGAATCTGTTTGGACAACAAGGGGAAACAGAGCTACCTGCCGAGAAAAAGTGTTTTTTGTTCCTGATAAATCCGTTCATCCGAAAGAAGTGGGAACAAGTCAGTGAAAGAATCAGGAAGATGAATGGAAATCCAAAAAATAAGGCAAACAGACCAATACACATGCAGTGCGAAACTAATGACCAGGTGGTGCTCATTCCTCTATGTTTAGATCCAGTATAAAACCACGGCTCACCAGACATTGTGGAACTGAATCGGATGTTTCCCAACCTTTCATCAAGGCCTGGTTAAGGCCTGTGCTCTATTGTTAAAACAACCTCTGACAAATGACAATATGATAGGTGCTATAGAAATACTGTTAACATGAAATTAATGGAGAATGAAGTCCCCAACGTTTAGAATCCTCATGTCAAGCTTTTTCATGGTCAGGTTTACTGCCACAGGCCATGGCTGACTGTTCCTGGGAAAGAAGTGTGTGTGTGTGTGTGTGTGTGTGTGTGTGTGTGTGTGTGTGTGTGTGTGTTTGCATAGATAATAAACTTATATATTTGGGTTATCACAAACTGAGCTAAATGCTAACTCATTTTCAGTTTAGTACTCAGATACTTCGCATAGTATATGTAAGCATAGTATAGTAGAAGTATACTAATACCACAATGTAAAAATGTTCTGTAAAAAAAAAAATATAGGTCCAGCATTATTAAAGCTTTCACTTGAAGCTGCTGTAATCCATATTTTTAATTGGTATAAAAAATACGATTACTCCTCTGAATAATGTGAAACATGTTTCATGTAGTGAGAATAATCACCTGACTGCCGTTCCCCTCAGCTCTATAAAAGCTTTAAAATCTGACAAGTAACTGTCAAATAATATTGAGTAAAAAGTACAATATTCCCTCTGCAATATAGAGGAGGGTCTAAAATAACATTACATGGTAATACTCAGAAGTACAGGTCCCTCAATATACTTGAGTAAATTTACTTTTCCACCAATGGCAGTTTTTTTTTGTATGTCTCTCTTCTCTCTCCATGTTTTCTGTCTCTATACTGTCGACAATCCAATAAAGACAATATTGCTAATGAATACAATTTTAAAGAATGCATTCTCTAATATTAACTAATCAAATAGTGGATTTACTAGATAATGTGGTTAGTTTTCACTGGAACTACTTTAGTGTTTTACCAAAATGCAACATAGTAATAGACAAGTGTAGACAATTGTTCACAGCAAGGTCTGCAGAATGTCATCAACAACCATGACATTGTTTCTGAAAAGACACATTGTTGTTGAGTGTCATTTGTTGATGGTTTGAGCACCGCAAATGACATTCCTTTCACTTGCATTGTGTTAGAGTGGCGGCAGACGTGTTAGAGGCAAATAACTGAGAACCTCGGCCCAGAAAATGTACACCAAACCGAGCATGGCTCCACACCAGGAAGAAGTGAAAGAGAAACTGTTTTGTAATTTGATTGAAGCTATCTACTCTTGCATTTAGCCGTACAAAGCACTTCCTCTTCAGTGGAATACTTTCCAGGCAACTTCTTGTCACAGAGCTCTGAGCTCAACATGCAAAGTGCTGCCATCATGCAAATAAACGTGTTCAGGTGGAGCTGCTGTGAGTCTTCCCATCGGTCTCTCTCTGCTCCGCTGTCAGTTTGTTGTCTCTGTGTTTCTTTATTAATGTTGTGTAGAAAAGCTGAAGTGAACTCAATAAAACAGTGGTGAAGGTACTCAGATCCTTCAAGTTATTAAAAGTACCAATACATCAATATAAAAATACTCTTTTTTCTTTTTTTAGTAAGTAAGTACTGTAAGTACAAAAGGTGTTATCAGCAAAATACACCTAAAATGGTCGATATGATTGACATTATTATTATTATATATAAGGAGGTTATGTGACTAGTATTTTACTGCTGTAGGTGGTTGAGGTGGAGTGGTTTTAATGACTTTTCATGGTTTGGTGATTTAGTTCAGTTGCTCCACTGAGGGGTCGGGCCCCATCCAAAGTGTCACAAGATAAATCAGCAGCCGGTTAGCTTAGCTTAACATAGCATGAAAATTTATCATTTCATGGGTAATTTTGGGCTGGACTATTTCTCGGCCAAATTGTCACTTTTACCCTTTGGTTCGTGTGTGCGCTAAACAAAATGAGTTATACTGTGTCAGTTAGTTGGTGAACTTTAGATGTGCAAGTAGGTGGATTTCATCCCCTTCAAATAGACCTGGACAAGCTGTTTTACCCTATGCTAAGCTAAGCTAACCCTCTGCTTCTCCTCAAGAAAGCAAATATGCATATTTTCTGAAATGTCAATTTTTAAAAAAAAATATTTCACTCTGAAATTAAGTGAAGTAGTATAAATATGATAACATGAAAATACTGCATTGCGTTTAAATACAGTCATTTTACTGTAAATTCATCAGAAGAGACTTTTTATATCATTACATAGAGTTAATTGGTTATGATATATGCTATCTATCGATTTATCTACACACACACACACCATTCCCAGACCAGTTTCTTACACACACACACACACGTGCGCACACGCGTACACACACACACACACACACACACACACACACACACACACACACACACACACACACACACACACACACACACACACACACACACACACACACACACACACACACACACACACACACACACACACACACACACACACACACGTTGTTACCTGTGCATTCCTGCTGTGTGGGAGCCGAACAGGGGGAAGTCAGTGAAGGGAAACGAAAGGAGAGGAGAATAGTTGGAGCTTTCTTTCTCTCCAAGGTCTCTCTTTCACTCTTTCTCCTCCTGTCGTTTGTGCTCTCCTCTCTTTTGTCCCCTAATTGACTCTGCTACGCAGCCTTGCATACCTGCATGTACGCCGATACTGTTGTGCGCACACCATTTATACACGCAAACCTGCAGGCCCGTACACACACACACACACACAAACACACGCACACACACACACACACACACACACACACACACTTTTTGTCTCTACAGACACACGCAAACACACACATCAGAAATTCATCAGCCAACACACACAAAACACAAAGAAGGTTAATTCCTTTGGGATCTGGAGCTTGTGTTTTTTAGAGATAAGTTAATAACTCGGGGGTAAACGTCTCTAGGGAAGCGTGTTTTTAATGATTTCATTTGTGTGCAAATTGGATTGAGGGTAGGAGTCTCTTTATTAGGAGAAAAAAGAGGCAAAGGAACCTTGATTTACATGATCACAGTGAAATTACAGTCTCTGGATGTCATTGTGTGTCATTGAATGCAGATAAACAATTGTTTATTCACATGTGTAATCGCAGCAAACAGTTGACTTTTTTCCATCGATCTCTTTCTCTTCTTGTCATATCTCCTCGCCCTCCTCCCTCTAACATCTCCCACACACACCCTCTAACACTCCCTGTCTCTCTCATTGTAAACCTTTTGTTCTCAGTGTCACTGCCCTCCAGTGATGTTCAGCCACATCAAGTCCCGGTGGATTACACAGAGCCGGCTGAGATATAGTATAGCTGTCATAGATCCTCCCTCTTCTCTCTGTGGTTTCTTGTGTTGCCCGAAGCTTGACAGGAGCAACCGCAAGCATTTTTGTGAGCCGTCACATTGTGAAACATATTCTGACCAGAGCCTTCAGTAATGATTTCAACCCTGTCCCTTGATGCCTCTCCAGCTCTTTGTCATTCCTATCCACTGGGATAAACATCATCCTTACCCACAGTATACTGTACATCAATGTGTCTTATTATCACATTATAATCCTGTGCTCTCATTTCTGTTTGTCTTGTGGGTTTACTGGTTATGATTCCTGCTATCTATCTATTTATCTACACACACACACACACACATACACACCACTATTCTGTTCAGACACACACCACTCCCAGACTATTTTCTCACTCATATTGCCTCTCTCTGAAAGTTCAGCCATGGATGTGAAGCGTCCAGACAAGGTAATTTCCTGCGGAAGTCGGAGAGGAGGGTGGGTGGGGGGGGGGGGGGGGGGGGGGGGGGGGGGTTAGGGGACGAGGGTAGTCGGTCTGGGCTTCGTGGGGGATGTGAGAGAGGGGTGGTAGGTGGTAGAAAGAGTTGAGATAGTCCAATGGCAAAAGGGGCAAAGTTGACGTAAACGTTGTGGAGTGGAGACCGAGAAAGGAGAAGGAAGTGAGAGTTGGGAGGGGATGGTTCAGTGGATGATCTCAGTGTGGGGCTCAGGTGTTTTGGGTGGAGGTGTAGATGTAGACAGGGAGGTGTGTGTGTGTGTCATAGCGTCTTACTCACCCTGCTGAGAGAGTCATAAGCATCAGGAGGTAATGGAGGGAAGAGAAGATGAGGAGGACAGGATAGAGATGGGTAAGGGCGACATGGGGGATGAGGACACGTCATGTCAAGAGACCTCTGTTGTTCCGAAGCGCTTAAAGCAGTCGTTTCATTTAGTTTAAGTCACTTAACTCTGCAGGAACGTGACTGCCAGCTGGACAGAGAGGAAACAAGTATGCAGAGATAAATGTTTTTTTCTAAGAAAAGAATCAAAGTGCTGAGTTTGAAGGAAAACAGAGGGATGAAGAGGCGGTATAGGGGGTGAATGGAAAGTAAGTGAGGGCCAAGAGGGGAAGATAAAGGCAGCTGCTAATTATGTCCAGAATGAAAGAAAAACAGAAGAGACGATGAGAACGCGAGAACAGAGACATTTAATTATAGGGACAGGGTCATGGGAGCATTGTGGGCTGGACGGCGGTGTGTGTGCGAATGCGTGTGTGTGTATGTGTGTGTGTGTGTGTGTGTGTGTGTGTGTTTCACCTGAGGGCTGGGTCATGGCCTGCATTGGATAATATCCACAGAGACTTTGGAAATTCACAAATTAGCCACCCTAACATCACGTCTGTCTTGCTCTCCTGTGCACTGAACACTTCCCCAATACAAAGACATTGATTTTTCTTCTTTGTTATTGTAAGCAAAGAATCAATCAATAACACAATAATCACGTTTGACACGAGGCTGCTTTAAGTATGAGTTTGGGGAGCCTCAGTGTCCACACAATGTTTTATTTGATACTTCAGTAGAGTGGAAATCAATCTGAAATCACTTTTCTTCCACACTTTTTGCAGTGTTCTTTCCACATTAATAAGACGGTACTGATAACATGGTTCCATATACTGTACTTCTATATCTAATGTATGAGCTTTGCCACTGGAATAGTAATGGCCTTGTTACTGTGGTTACCTCCAGTACTAATTTGCAGTGCAGGTGAGGTGTCAGCCATCCAATCGGGCTCAGGCACAGCTGCTGCCATGACAACCTTTTGCATGTTTGTTTGTGTGTGAGTTGTCTTTTGTGTTTGTGCGAGTCTGTAATTACTTGAGCTTTCTAATGGTAACGGTGAGAGTAGGCAGGTGTACGAATGGACAAATGTTCAGCTGCAGATTATGAAAATTAAAAGTTGTCTAAAACATTTGCTGTTTATTTCATTTTATCAGCTTAGGCGTGTGTGTGTGTGTGTGTGTGTGTGTCTGTGTGTGTGTATGTGTCTGTGTGTGTGTACAATACAAGATTTGTATTGTGCTGTCTGACTGCAGTGATGTTTTATATGTGCATAAAGGCTTAAATGCATTTGTTTGATTACTGTATGCAGGCTTTGCTTGATGCTTATGAGTTTAGACCTGTGAGACCAACACAGGTGAGTGGCAGTCGTTGATTATATGTTAGACACTGTTTGACGTAGAGCCCAACATTTTTTAAAGGGAGTAAAACATGATAATATGAGTCAGAAGTAAAAGTAATGCTGTTTTAATAATGTTAAAAGAAGTTAAGTTTAAAACAATATAAAAATGTATAATATTCTTTTAACTCTTTAGTTTTTTCTAGATATCAGCAACTAATCTTAAATTAAAGTAACTGAAATAACACAACAATGTGTTTTCCTTATAGTTTGCAAAAAGTTATACATTTCTTTCGTAGAAACAGGAAAGCTGCAGAGTAATGAAATAAACTGTTACTCAGTCACTTTCGGGGCTCCATAGCTGGTAGTTATTGGTAATGATTAATCCTGTTGTCTAAAATGATAAATGACGCATTTTGCACAATCTCCAATCTCCATTGTAGTATGTAGAATAATATTTTCAGGGCTGAATGAAAGCATTGTATATGATATATGATTAGCAATCTACCTGGGTAATATTGGAAACCTGTGTGTCTTAATTGTGTGTGTGTGTGTGTGTGTGTGTGTGTGTGTGTGTGTGTGTGTGTGTGTGTGTGTGTGTGTGGTGTGTGGGCATTAGTGTGTGAGTTCTGAGGGGAAATTCCTCTCTCAGGGCTGGGAGTTCTTCCTGTTGTAGAGCTGTGTTTGTACAGCCTGGCTTTGTCGGGATATCCTACCCTGCCCATGTCTGAGAGAGAGAGAGAGAGAGACTTTCGAGGAGAGAGAGAGATGGAAGGGAGGGATGGCAGGGGGGAGGGATATAGAGTATGGGGTCAGGCGGAGAAACTGGAGGTGTGACAGGGACAGTGGTAGGAAGTTTGGAGGATCAAGGTTGATTTTTGATTAAATAGAATTTGACATGCCCTCACAAATGTCTGCACAGTGGGTTGAATTAGCATAGTTGGTTCTAATCCAGAGCTTTACTGCTATTAGGGACAAGGCCAGACGACCAGACAGCCTACAGCCTAAAGGAAGGGATGATTTATCGTCAGGACTAATGTTTTGATGTTTGATGTCTAGTTCTTTGGAAAACCCCTGTTCTCTCTCCGGCCATGTCAGGCTCAGTCCGGCTGCAGTCCTGTTCCTCTCAGCACCAAGCTGATACACAACTGATTACTTGTCTGATGTATCTGATATTTTGTGTACAAATTCACGTTTGATTTTTTTTTTTTAACCACAAAATATGAGATAGTGATGTCTCACACAGTATTAAACTATAAACAGTTTTTGAGATACTGTGAAGAGTTTAGACAGGAAGTTTACTAGACTGTTTCCCTAGTAAATAATCAAATAAGCTAAGATTTAGCTAAACATGGACAAAAGTTCAATCCAATTTCCTCAGTCTCTTTTCTGTGAGAGAAACTCAAGTTAAATACTTTCCACTGCAGACTTTTTGGTTTGTCAAACACAGGTGTAACTAATGAAGTACTTTTAAATGCCTGCATTGCATTAATTGCTGCAACAGAGAACATCCATAATGATTTTAGTTCCACCTGTGCTTTGCCTGCTATGACAAATCGTAATGTCTCTGTGAAATGGTCTTTGAATCATAATCATTTGGGAACAATAAAGAAACAAGAGGGCTCCAATGATTCAGGTTGGTTAGATTAATTCAGAGAGAACAACATTTAACATACAAAATAGACAGCTTTTTGATGGAGAGGAAAAGAAGAACGTCTGATTTGACATGTCAGTCAAATCCAACACATGACAGAGTCCATCTTATTCTGATTAACCTGTCGGTATAGTAGGAGAAAGTTGTGTCTTATGTGTAACAATGTAATTTTCAATTTTAAGCAAAATAATTGAAATTGAATTGTTGAATTGTTATGTGTTGCAATTAATTTACACCATACAGCATTGGGAAACCTTTCCAGAAGTTGACATTAATTGACAGTCTCACTAGTCTCACTGCTCCACTTCACATCTGCCTGCCATCATTGCATTTGGAAGGCTTGTTCCAGTTTTTGTAAGCATGTCAACCTAAGTCGGAATTGATCTAATATGGCTTAAAGGACTTTTATAACTTTTATAAGCATAACATTTAGCCTGCTCTGTCAAGCTCAAAGCACATCTGTGGCAGGTTAGAAATATGAAGTAGAGATTTTTACATTTAGTTTGAGGCACTTGAATGAATAACCAGAGACACCCATTCTGAATGTTCAAAGATTTCTCGTTTGAACATGACGGCAGCAGGTGGCAAGGTATTCATTGTGAAGTTCAAGTCATCCATTTTTTCAGAAGAAGAAGAAACATTTCAGCTCTGAAATGTGAAAAAATACACATTTTTCAATATGTTTTTATCCCTGTTTTGAAAGATTGTATTTATGAGGGCCTAAATATTTGTAGGATAGTTATTCACACGCTGTGTGAGACGGAGATTGATTTAATGTTTTTATTTGAAATTTATTTGAAATTTCCATCCCTTCCTGTGGCAGGCATAGCAACTGTAACTAAGGAGTTGCAGAGCTTAGGAAACAATCAACAGAACGTGACACAATTTCCTGTTGGAACACCTTTTTTTTTTAACCTTGGTCCAAGAATCCATGTGACAACATTTTCTGATAAAAGAATTTTGATGTGAGACTCAGAATCAGAATCATCATTGTGACATCATTTGTGCTTCTGATCAGTCATCATATACACATGATGTCCATACACATTTTGTCATTTCACACTGTTGAACTGTTGGTCAAACACACAGAGACATCTGTCTGCAACAAGGATTTATTTTACCTACTGAGCTGAAGAACATGGATATCCAAGAAGATAACGGAGATTCAAAAGACCTACCCACGCAGGCCCAGGTCTGCTCTGCTCTCCCGAAAAAGCACTCGCTTTGGAAGAAAAATAAGAGTTTCTTCAGAAACAAATTCAAAAGCACAAAAATCAAAAGTGAGTCTCCGAGTAAAGAGGAGTCTGATGAGTTTTTGTCCACAAGAGACAAGGAACCCAAACTGGACTGCTCTGATATGAATGATGAGTTAAAGGATACTTTCAATGACTCAAAGAGCGAAGGCGGATTCGACAGTAAAGACCTCGACTGGAAGCAGGGGGAGTCTGATGAGGAGGCGTCGACTACAAGAGACAACGGACCCGAAAGCTCTAATATAAATGATGAGTTGAAGGACACATTCAGCTTGCAGGAACCCGACAATGACTCAAAAAGCGAAGGTGATTACATCAGAAAAGACCTCGAGAGCAAGCAGGGGGGGTCTGATGATGAGGCGTTGACTGACAGCTCTGATGCGAACGATGAGGTAAACAGTCAAGTCGTCACAAACGGATCACAAAGTGACGCTGAGAGCGAAGGCGAATCCGACAGTGAAGACAGGGACTGGAGTTGGGAGAAGTCAGATGAAGAGTTAAACAGTCAAGTTGTCTGCGATGAATCAGATTACGACTCTGAGTCCCCCAATGTTGCTCTCGACTGGGAGTGGTGGGAGTTGAATGACTTATTCGTCACCGATGGATCACAAACTAACGCTGAAAGCAAAGCCAGTTCTACCGATAACATCGACTGGAAGTGGTGGGGGCTGGATGGTGAGTTCAGGGGTTTATGCAGCTTCCTCCAAGGCGAGTCCCTCAATGACGTATACAAGAAGCAGGGGGAGTCGGATGAGAAGATGACGACTACCGGTGACACCAAACACCAGCCGGATAGCTCTAATGTGAATATGGACGAGTGGACTGCCGACCGGGCCTTCAAGTCCTGGGAGACGTCTCAAGTCTGCAGTTTATTCTGACTTCAGAGGCCAAACTATGATATTTGTGTATCATTAGACTGTATGTGATGCACCTTTAAAAATAAAGGCCAAAAAATAAGGAAATCCATATGCCTGTGTACTCTATTTAACAGGAAATCATGTTTAAATGCACTGGGTAATTAATTTGTCACACACACACACACACACACACACACACACACACACACACACCACACACACACACCTTTCCCATTATGTCATTTCCCCGCTTTCAGCACTTTTGCCATTATCTCCAAAAATGCTAAAACTCACACTGAGATGTTGTCTGGGTCAGAACAAGGTCAAAATATCATTTTATCATTGACTGTGATCTTATCAGCTTCTTCTTTGTGATGTTTACAGTTTGATTATCCCCTCCGTGATTGTTCACTTTTCCTTCGCCTGGCCTCTAATGGCCGCAAGTTTCTCTGACGTAACAGACTTTGTGATTGCAAAACAGATTGCTATGGCGTGCGTGTGTGTGTGTGTGGGTTGTGTGTGTTGTGTGTGTGTGTGTGTGTGTGTGTGTGTGTGTGTGTGTGTGTGTTTTGGAAAGGTTGTCAGGAAGGGTTTATTGTGGGTGATTCTTTTAATCTTTTCACACACATATTATGTGTCTTATCAGTCGTTGTTGTGATTTTAGTTTGGTAACCATGGTTAGTTTGACCCTTCCTGGCTGCCATACAGGACCCCTAACCTTAGCAACAGGGCTCACCATAGATACACCCTTCCTGTATCAATGACAATATCATAACTTACCTGGCCGTGTGCGTGTGGGTGAAGAGGGGAGTGTGTGAGGGGGAGGAGGTGAGTAAGAGAACAAAAGAAAGGAAAACGGCTCTGGTCTTCCCACCGGTCTTAGCCTGCCGTAATAGTTGGCATAGGGTGCCGGCAGAAAGAAGGAGAGACGCATATGGTGGATGGAAGGAAGGGTGAGGGAGGGGGGAGGGAAGAGTGAGGGCAATAGGAAAGTTGATAAGGCTAAGAGGTCTGTGAGTGGTCCAACAGTGAGGTAATGCTGTGTGTGCACTTTGTAGTAGTGGACAGTTCATCATAACCAGTCTGAGCCCAGAAATGGCTCCCACTCAAGCAGCATTCTTAAGCAGCGTCAACTTTTCAAATGACATATTGCTAATGCTAAATCGACGAGGTACCTATTAAAAGGTTAAAACTCTTCTTCCCCTGACAAAAAAATATACAAGTTATCAATTCTACCAAACAACAAACATTTAAAAATGTCTGATTGTTTTATTTAATAATTGTTTGAGGCCCCAAGAGGTCAAATCATACAATGTTTCCAAAAAATAGAAGTTAAATTACACTGTAAAGTCTGAACAATAATGAACATTTGTGCAATATAATATAGTTTTTTATTTTTACCTTTCCCAGTAATGATTTCACGACCCTTCATATTTATCTTCTGACCCAGTGGAGTAATCCCTGGACTTAAATATGTACCTGACTGTATATGAAGTAGTTAAAACTAGCTCCACCTCTAACAGCTACAGCCTTAAAACACAACTTACACATTGTCGCATCAGCATTAGCAATCTAAGGATATAACTATACATGGGACATTTTTCTGCATAACAACTTTTACTTCTGGTAAATGAGGTACTTAAACCTTTTATTATAAAAGAACTAATGTGATTGCATTCGCCTGCAGGATTTTGCAGTATAAAGATGTGAGTCATGAATACTAAGCATTACTTTTAAGCCAAAACGTAACAACTCCTATTGGTCCATCTGCGGGCTATCTTCTAAATGCCGTCTTTAATGAACTGTCTCTGCAACCCAGCACATCCCATTCGCTCCATGACTTCTCTGTGTGTGGGTGTGGGGCTTCTTCTACTTCCCCTTCTACCTTTCTTATCTTATCACCTCTCTTTCTTTTCTGTGCTCTCTCTTTTATCTCAACATCCTTTTATTTTACCTCCCTCTGACCTCTTTGTTCTCCATCCCATATCTGAAAATCTGACAAACTCCAGGAGGCCCACAAATCATTGCAAGGTTGCATTTCTCCTCTATCTTTTACCCCTTTTTCTACGCCCTACACAATTACACTTTCTACCTCTGTTCTCAGTCTGTTTCTCCTTCTATACAATCACTTGTTCTACCATCTCCTCATCTGTTGCAGTACAGATATACTGGAGGTACCTCCACTTGAAGCAAATCCCTGACTCAGTGTTTTCCGCACCACCAATTTTTGCTCCCCTAACATTTTGCACCTTCCCTGCAACCCTTCATCTTCTCTTCTCCTCCTGGCATGTCGCCTGTTTTTAGCCTCCAGCAAACGTTAGCGTTGCTGCCGACCTCCTCCCCCTAACCTCCCTCCAAATCCCCCACTCACCTCCTTCGCCCATCACCTCCTTCCTACAGTATCTATCTCCCTTCCTCCCTTCCTCAGATTCCTCTCCTCCCACTCATCCCCCCATCTGGCAGTATACGCTCTCGCAGCTAAGACGTGACTACACATCCATGTAGCCCTTTAGGAGAAACCTTAACAACAATGCACAGTGATTTGCATGACGGGCGCTGGTGTGTTTCACAGAAGGAGGATGGTTGGATGGTGAGAGAGAGTTGTAGGGAAAAGAGTTGGTCTGAATTATTCATTTCTGGTCTATAAGGTGACCGAATGCATCAGAAAAAAGAAAGGAGAAAGAAAAAAATACCTATCCTCTGTTATCTCTCCAGAGTGTGATATCTCTGTAAGCTCAAAGTCATCATTTGAAGATGTCCATCTTATGACCGAGTCCTCTGCTTGTGTACTGCAGGATATATGCTGACTTAATCTAAATCTTTTGCTATGAATTTTAATACAATATCTAGATCTAGTCACATAGAGTGTAACTGCTACAACCTGCCCTGTCTAGATAGATAGATAGATAGATAGATTGATAGATAGATAGATAGATAGATAGATAGATAGATAGATAGATGGATAGATATTCATCCCGAAGGAAATTGTAGGTCTACTCCATCCAGGATTACCTTGTGTGTAGCAGGACAGATTAAAAAGGACCACATTAAAGCATTACACCTGCTTCAAGAGGGTGTTTATTAAATTGAACAGGAGTTTTTTGAACAGTCTCCCTCACCACACTGATGTTACGGCCTCTCCCTGGGTGTGCGTGTGTGTGTGTTTGCAGGCTGCAGGTTGAGGTTTTCTTGAATCAGCACCCAGCTGCAGCCTCGGCTCGTTTTTTTAGCTCAGGTACATTTACTCAAGTACTGCACGCACGTACAGTTTTGACATTTGTACTCTATGCTTGAGCATTTCCATTTTATGCTATATCCTATTTCACATTAAGTCCACGGCTGTAGTTACTACTTATCTTTCAAATCAAGATTTTATGTGCAAAGCATGATCAGTGTGTAAGATATGACCTATTTGCACAGATTAAACTATGCAATGGTATATCACAACTTTAAATTCCTGCTCACACGTTAATGCATAGAAGTAAAGAATGGTGCAATTTTGCATAGTGAGTACCTTAACTTTATAATGGAAGATTTTTATACAGTGGGATTTGCTTCTTTCACTTATAGAAAAGATGTCAATGCTTTATTTGAATACACAAATTGCATTATGCAAAAAAGGGCAATATGAATACAGGATTCAGTTACAGAAGTTATTTTCTGATGCTTAAAATTAGAGAAAACTCTGCATGCGCCACACAGTAAGCCTACCAATTGTAACCCACTAACGGTAAGTGATGTCCTATAGGTTTCCAAATATCAGTATCACTACATCATCTTTATAATCCTCCACAATGATACCTTAGCACACTGATGTTTGCAACCAGGAAGTGGTGTACTTCATCCAAAATCAGAACAAGCATCATATATGTATCCTGCAAGTCAAAAACACAGTTCATTTCTTTAGATTAAAACTTCTTTTTATCAGCAAAACCAACATCTTTGATTTTTGTTGTTTAATGTGATTCAAAACTCACATGTTAACATATGCTGTCTTTTCTTCACAGAAGTCCTTCTCACTGGTGTTGGAGGCTCTGGACTACGACAACGACACATCAGGATCAGGTGAAGCTGCAGTGTGTGTGCATTTGAATGTGTGTTTGTGTGTCTGTATGTGTTGATGTTTTGAATGTGTATGATTCTTCTCCTTAGACATATTCTGCTTATTTTTAAGTTTTTAACAGCCATGTTAGTTGTAAAACCATCATTTCCTGCTTTATTCTGTAGCCACTGCCTCCATGTCAGACACAATCTGATACTGCCATGTATGTTTGATCAAACTAGGGCATCTCAGCTGAGCTACACAGCTTTCATCACGATTAGTTGTTATGATTGTATTTAGCTGCTGTCTTATTGATGGAGCTGTGGTCTTGCATTGCCAGATCTGTCTCCACAAAATTATGTCAGCAAATGAGTACAGCTTGCCGCAAAAAAATGACATATTTAGGCAAGTAGCTTATACTTAGCTTTAAGCAACTCTTTTCTCCATTATGATTGTTTTTGGCCCCTGTATTATTACTTACTCACTTACTTCTTTTTTTAAGCTGGTATATTAGTTTTAAGCTGGAGTGCAGTAACAGCGTTTTGGGTTTTATCTGTTTTTTGTTGTTGTTTTTTTTTGGTAATTAAGATGTCAAGAAGTCAGATTCTGGTCTTAATGTACTGTGTGTTGCCTTTGTCAGGCAGTATCCCCCCCCCCCCCCCATATCATCTTATTTAACAAGCAAAATTTCCATCGTAACAAACAATTCACAAGAGCTTGTTTACAAATATGTGGGGTTTATGGTGAAACAATGTAAAAATATCTTAGAAGGTCTTTTATCCAGACCCTTTAATTTCCTGCTTGTCTCCTTGTTGTTTCCCCTCATAATCAGGAAAAGCTCCATGACAGGGAATGTGAGCTGCATGCTATAAAAAGCAAAAACACACACACACACACACACACACACACACACACACACACACACACACACACACACACACACACAGAAAGAGACAGATGTTCCCATGTCTTCCTCATTCCTGTCATGCCACAATCCTCTCTTTCATCCCACCATCCTCTACCTCACTCTCAGCCACTCCTGTCCAAAAGACGGCTGGGATAGTAAAAAACCAGGAACCACACCAGAGACCCCTCTTCTTCTCTGTGTTCGTCTCTCCTCCCTCTCCTTCCATCTCCTTCCGTCTCCTTCCCTCTCCATCTCTCCGCCCTCTAGCTCTACTCTTACATCTGTGTTTGCATTATCTGTCGTTTCCACCTGAGCTCCTGACAGCCTTTCCATTGGGTCTAAAGCCGTTCACAAGGCGGGCAGCTTAAGCTCAGCCCAAACACGGGCGTCATGTAGCAGTCTGACTGGACTTATCAGACCCTGCTGCTAATCAGAAAGGATTACCGAGCACCTATGCACCTTCTGAAACAGTCCCGGGAACTAGTGAGAAAATATGTCCTTTGAGCGTCAACAGTATAACCTTCACTGGTTTTGTTTAACATGTAGCTGGTGTTAATGTGCAGAGCTTAACTTTTGTCTGTTAAAGGATAATTCCAGTTTATAACTTTGGTCTTATTTCTACAACTTTGGTCCTCATTTTTATTGGTTATGATAACATTTTGCTCACCAAAGCAATTGCCAGATCTGGGAAAACACAAGAAACAAAAGCAGTCAGAAAGACTGTAAACAGTTGAGCCAGATTATCTAAACCCCTTTATTTGGAGACCTAACATGTTGGTAATAATCCCTCATTGAATAGGAAAACATACACACATGCAAAGCTTCCAGAAGTGGGTCACTGTAAGTGGGTAAGTTGAACCAGGATGTTGGTCGATATATTCATTTTCTCTTCCATAAACGTTTGGCTAACCTGGGGCCCACTTTTGCAACAGCGATGTGTGAGCACTGCTTAGTTTCGCTCTTTTAAATTTGCATTTACCCTCAGTTGCCAGTTTATCAGGTACACCTATTTAAAAGTAACACAGTCTAGTACAGCCCTGAAATAAAACCTTTAGAGATGTGTTGATTATGATAATTTTGGATGATTTAGTTTGTGGTACTGGTGAACAATATTGCGTTATACTGACAGGTGTTTCTGTGATTTACCCTTATTGATATAAATTGGGTAGACAAAATAAGATAAACGATTTCAACGACCATGTAAGTGTTTATTACCGGGGTGATACTTGTGGTTTGTGGTACTTGATACTGATATTTACAACATGGACACAGGACATTCCATCATGGGTAGTGAAACATGTCAAAAGGAGCAGGAGGAAATTATTTCATGTTGCAAATCACAGCTTGCATGTGGCAAATATGGTAAAATAGGCCCCCGAGGGTTTGTTCTAAAAACTGTGATTGTCTAAATGCTTGTGATTCTTGCCCCATCTCACTTCTTTTTTTTTTTAGCAATATCACCCTGTTTCCAGATCTCAGCATTTAAAGATATCTTAGATTATCTTGAGAGTTTTCTCATGAAGTTATTTATCACCAGAACACTTTGTGTGTAACGAACTTGTTGACTTATTATTTTGTCCTTTGTCATAAAACATTTGTAGAGCTGATTTTTGCTAGCGGTCTTCTTCTTCTTCTTTGTGTTTTGTGGCTCATGCTTTATTTCTCGGCACATTTACACCAGCAACAGTCAACGAGTGGATCAGCATGAAACCACTGACACAACTGTTTACCATGCTCAACGATGCAAATGCATGCGTGTGTGAACAAGATAAAAGCATTGCTCCAAAGAGCCCTACTAGTGGTCAAAAAACTACACAGAGTGCTTTTAATTTGACTTCTGTAATAAACCAAAATTATCCTAAAACCGCAGCAGTTAACATTTTCTCTATGTTATTCCTTCAGTTCACATATTTATTGGGTCATTTTGTGTGCAGATTTGCTACTGTGTTCTCAACTGTACTGACTTATCACTTAAAACCACAAAAACTGCCACACTCGTTGGAGAGAAAGTGAAATTCAAAATCAGAAGTGTCATAATCAAGACCAGCTTGTCTATAAAACTCAAGACACATAATTAGATTCAGTGCATTTACCCAGATGAGACTCCTTTCAATGGGACATCCTTCGTTAGAATAAAAACAAAAACCAGACTGCTCTGAGATCACCCACGTAAATCTAAAATAGATGTGACAGCTGATCTATTGGCTTCCATAGGTCTACTGTATTGATTTATTGGTTCAGGTGATGTGGAATAGCAAGGCAAAGTGAGGTGTTTTTTCTCCTGCAGTGTTTTCTTAGCCACTGTCAAGGGCAGGCACTTCACAGCTAGTGGCAGGCAGTGGGTGGACAGTCACCCGAGGCCAGGGAAAGTGATTTAAGTGATCCTGCTATCCGCCAACACAATCCCTGTGTGTGTGCTGCTTAAATTCAGTTTTCCTTTCTGTAAAGTGTCATTTTAAAAACAGCTCAGGACTTCTTGTTAGGTTTTGTTATCTAATATTAGAGCTTCTCTCTCTCTCGCTCTCTCCTGTTTTCCCCATTTACAGCTTGCTTTTAATGCTCACTTGTTATTGTGCCATCACATCTCCATTATACGCCTTCCCTGCTGTGCTCCCTGATAAAGTGGTTATTTCTTCTTCTTCTCTCTTCTTCTCTATTTCTTTTCTGGCAATGAAATGGTGATGATGAAATTAGCCATTTGTCATGCCAGAGTCATAAAATAACAAAAAACCCACAAAGCACTGCAGTAGTGTACGGAGTGTTTTTGACGACAAAGGAACAGGAATGGGGGAACGGCTGAGCTAACAGGGCACTCAGCGTCCACTCTGTTCCCATTCCTCTTTTACTCTCTTAAACACACACACACACACACACACACACACACACACACACACACCCCAACACAGAACACACACCACGACAAACACATACACGGCCAATATGTGCCCCTGTTTTCATTCCTTTGTGTCAAACCACAGTGATCTCATCTCTCCATCAGGCGGTTTGCTATGTGTGTGTGCTAATAGCTGCCTCCCTTCCTTTTTGGCTCTGTTCACCTCTGTCTGTCTCTCACGCACATGCACACACACGCACAAAAACACACACATACACACACACACACACACACACACACAGTACACCCTCCCTCTGTCCATCGCTGACTTATTTCCAACAAGCCTTCCTTTTCTGCATTACTACCTTGCAATTTTTCCCTTTATCCTCACCACCAGCTCTCAGATAACCACATACATACATTGAGACACACAGTTTTACCCACGCACACACATATTCTCTGTGCTTTGTGTGTGTTAATACCCTGTCAGAGGAGATTATAACTGAATTGGGGATGACAGCGCCTCTGGGAAATCCCCTCCAGGGGTCATGAGCAGCAGGCGCTGCCCCAGCCGGGCCTCATTTGATCCTCTCTGGTGTTCAGGCTGGCCTCTCACTTTCTCTGCAGACCCCCGACTCCTTTGCTCTTGTCCTATAGTCGGCCCCTTGTCTCCATCAGATTTTTTTTGGTTTTGTTTGCTCCCCAAATCCTCAAGACAAGAAAATTTGGATTATAGTCACAATTGATCAACTGGCTATATGTAATGTGAAACGGGTTACAAACTCACAGAGAATTACCACCTGACTCAGTAGTTTCTCTCAGCTCTGCGTAGGTTTTTACTTTCTGTTCGATGCTCTGGCATAAAACTTGAGTGTTTTGGTTAAGCCTGTTTTTAGCGAAAGATTTCTCTAAAAACTCACTGTAAACGTTCCTGCTTAGCACCAAACAGCCGACAGACAGAGTTAGCCACTAACTGGTGAGCACAGTGGGCATTTTGCAGCTAAAAGGCCAGAACAGAGGAGTGAATACTGGACTTATTTCAGGTGGCCAGAAACTCCAAATGAATGTCAACGTTGCTCCACAACTACTGAAGGTGAACATGTGTCTGCTGCAGGTTTAAGCACTACTTTTCTCAAAATGTAAAATAATGGTAGATCATGTTTTAATCTAAATCTTAATATTCTGAAACGTCTGTCCTTCCTTTCTCCTTTAGGTCAGCTGATTGAGCGAGTCCTCCTCTCTTCCATGTTGAACCCTGGTGAGCAGTGGCAGACGTACCGACACCATGGACGGTCTCTTAGCCTACATTACCGGCTTCGCTTCCGCTGTGATTCAAACTACTACGGACCTTTCTGCAACAAGTTCTGCAGGGCCCGCGATGACTTCTTCGGTCACTTCAACTGTGACCCCAGCGGCTCCAAGGTCTGCATGGAGGGCTGGACGGGGCCAGAGTGTAAAGAAGGTGAGAGGAGAAAGCTAGATCTGTGGTGTGTCAGGGTGCATGACAACATACTCTATGTCCTCCTGTATAACCCCCATACACCTACAACAAGTTGTTTTTACACATCAGTTTATATCCAAATAAAAGAAACGAGACATGTTAATTGAGAGCTTTGGGTGTTGGTAGGTGGATTCTGTTTCCTTTGGACAGAACCAGGCTAGCTTTTTCCCCGTTTTCAGTCTTTGTGCTGAAATAAGTTAACCTTACGCTGGCTATGCTTCCTATTAATAAAAGTGGAGTGAGTTTGTGCAATGGGTTAAGTTTGTGCAATGGATTAAGTTTGTGCAATGGTAAGCTAATTGACTTTCATACTATGTGGAAATGAATGGAAACCAAAATCTGCTTAGAATGGTAGAAACAAATCAAAATGAGTAAAACACAAAACACTCAGTTATTATATAAAGTAAAGAATGTTTACATATAGGACCTTAAAAAACAGAAAATGATGCAAATGCTTTACAGAAATGTACAATACAAAGGTAAATTAGAGTAACGACAACCATAAAGTCATCATGTAGTAGAAGGGATTTACTGTAAAAGTGTTAATTTATGGTGGAGACCTGATAGTGAAAAGTAAACTGTTTCACAGAAAAAAAGCAGAAGCACTGCTATGCGCGCACACACACACACACACACACACACACACACACACAAACATACACACATACACACACACACACACACATGTTTGTTGATAGAAAATATTGCTACTATTTTCCTCAGGGTGACTTGAGGCCACTGGTGAGGAAAAAAAGTAGAAAATGTTTTTGCTTTCCATTTATTTTCCCCATATCCCTGCAGGGGGTTTCTCCTGTAGTGATCCTTTCCAAGTTTTCCTGAAAGGTTTTTCCATCAGGTTGTCCTTGTTGTTCTTTTGTGACTTTGGCCTCTGAAGAACTCTGAAATGTGTCAGGTAAAACAAGGCTCGGATCCAAAAAAGCAGAGTAGCGCATCTATTTAACAAAGGCTTAAAAATGAAGGTGTCCTAAGACAGGCAGACAGGCAGACAGGCCGGCAGTCAAAACCAAGACAAACCAACAACAAAAACACTAGAAAACCAGAAGACATGAAAAGGGAAAAACAACTAGGAAGAAGACATGTAGGGAATGACAGGGAGGGAAGACAATGTGTCTCTACCCAGTGTGACTTGAATACAGATGTGAGTTGCGCATGCTCAAATTTAAACGGTTTACGGCACAACGTGTCATACTGAAATTTGTGAAACCCATAAAATAATAAACCTTTCTCATTACAAACAATAACAGAAGATGGGAATCATTTCAAAACTGTTTTAGCAATTTGTAATAGTTTGATTGCTAACTCAAAACGGCATTCAACTGATAACCTTTGTTGTGTTTGATTGCTAACTTGTAGCCAGCATTGAACGCTCTTTGTTATGTTGGTCCATTTTTACTGTATTAACATTACAGAAGTGTCTCGTTAGCATCTTGTAGGCTACTTGTCGCTAAAGAGACGCATGCGTGACGCAGCAGCTCCATCAGGGGACCCCAAACTTCCCTTTCACAAGGTAACGAGGGACAGGTGACATGAGGGCTGAAGAACAGGTGGAACACATCCGGGCAGGGCAGACAACCAGGGTGCAAAAACACAAGGCAGGAACTAAATAAAACAAAATATATCAGGAAACTAAGCATGAAACATACATGGATATACAGATAACAGAACACATGAGACAGTAAACCAGGAAACAGGGAAACATTAAACAAAATTAAGCAGGATGAACTACAGCCAAAACCACAACCAGGACAACATCAACTTTTAGATCTCAACCCTATGAAAAGTGAAAATCAGCCTCATGAGTGTCCTCACTTTGCAAAACACTTTTGGCAACGTAAACACTGAAGACGATTCTCCCAAAGACAAGAATAAACACACATAATACACACATCCATTGTCAGTACTGACAGCCCGCGCAATGACATGCTGTGGGCATCAGTAAATAGGCATCCGTTTGCTTAAGTGGACAATGTGTGTGTGTGTGTGTGTGTGTGTGTGTGTGTGTTGGGGGGGGATTATTCTCTGTCTGTCTGTGACTCATCAGCTGGATGCCCATGCTGTGTGACCTCGGAGCACTGCCATCATTTTGCGATGGTAAAAGTGATTGGAGGAAACCAGAGTTGAAACCATGTAAACACTGAAGGACACTTTACGGACATCCTGCAGCCTTGCCCATCCCGCCCGTGTCTCACTAAATCTGACTTCCTCCTCAGCAGGTCGCTGATTGGACTGAAGAGAAGCAGGAAGTCTGAAAATTAGCCGGGGTCCCTCTGTTAACCCCTGCAGGTTACTGACCATGACCAAGTTCAGGGAGTGTTCGGTCTCTTCAGCTGAAAACCTCAAGTAGCTGAACTGTTGAAATCAATAGATAGATAAATAGAACAAATATTAATCAAATATTGACATTTTCTTGAGATGACAGTACCTCCATGCATCATCTACCTTACAACATCTATCTCATGATTCACAATAAAGTGTGTGTTTTGCATATCAGGTGATATCTGGGGTTATTTTGTTTGAGCATTTGCAGTGATCCAAATGTATTCAGTGTAGATTTCAGGATTTAATGACCTGTAACTCAACTGAACATTACTTTAGCTTCACAGTTGCTGATTTCTAGTCTGTAATTGTGTGTTTGTGTGTGTGTGTGTTTGTATGTATGTGTGCGTGCGTGCGTGCGTGCTTGCGTGTGTACATATGCTTTGTTCACAGCGGTGTGCAGGCAGGGGTGTCATCAAGTCCACGGCTCCTGCACGGCGCCTGCAGAATGCAAGTAAGTTCGAAGAACGCCACAAAGAAAACTTGATAATTAATTAAATAATTTCCACAGATGACACTTAAGTATCATCTACAATAGCCGAATGATATGATTTCAAAATTAGTGCCTCAATGTACAACGATACGTTGTATAGGATGCAATATGAGGCAGATACAGTCACTAGATTCATAGATGATACCCATTATTTCTGGTGTGGCTAAAATATTCACATATTCAAATATACTGTATGTATACATATTACATACATTCATATGCTATTTTTTAACCAAAACCTGGATTAGATGCCTGGAGTTTGAATTCCATGTGTCAGCATGTGACTCAAAAGAACTGTTTCAGAGCCAATACTATCAATACCATGAACATGATACAAACAAACGTCTCTTTGCTTTTCCTCCTCAGGTGTCATTATGGCTGGAAGGGCCCTCTGTGTGACCAGTGTGTGACGTTCCCTGGCTGTGTGTACGGAAGCTGCACCGAGCCCTGGCAGTGTGTATGCGACGTTAACTGGGGAGGACTACTGTGTGACAAAGGTCAGAAATGGGACCCATTACAAGTTGAATGTTTTGAAGGAAGAATGAAAGAAGGCCCAGATGTACCAACATGGGGATTTCATTTCTGTGTGTTGATCTGTTTTCCTTCTTCTCATTGATTTACAGTTTTTTACGATTGCTATGAATATTTTTTCAATACTTTTAACAACTTTCCTAAACACAGTTAGCACATCCTTGTGTAGCCTATGCATTTAACCCATTTCTTGTTGCTTTGACACAAAATGCATACACTTAACACAAATTTATAATGATTGAACTTATTTTACACAACCAAGACCAAAACAACGGATTTTTACTGACAAATTTGCAAATGCTTTCACACTGTCTGTCAGAACAGATAACATCATG
Organism: Etheostoma spectabile; assembly: GCF_008692095.1. NCBI lineage: Eukaryota > Metazoa > Chordata > Actinopteri > Perciformes > Percidae > Etheostoma > Etheostoma spectabile. The sequence continues at coordinate 27,997,798 of NC_045735.1, read as the reverse complement.
TTCTAAACCTAACTTATAGGCTACAGTCCAAGTGAACAACTATTCATATTGTACATTGAAACAAATATATCCTTTGCATTTTCTACATGCACTTACAGAAACAGCTAATTGAAGTTATGCAAATAGATCTCACAGCTGATTCCCATCTAGGAAACACACTCAGGTGTTCTTTCAATTGCATGATCATATGATAGTACTCACAGTACAGTTTTTAACAATTGCTACAACAATTATTTCAATACTTTTAACAATTTTCCTAAACTCTTAATGCACCAACACACCTTCAACACATAACTGGCAAAACAGTTAATTTTATGCTGAAAATCACACATTGTGAACTAAACTAATTAACACTAATTTTCAAAATACAATAATACACTATGTCTACCATAGAACACAGAAAATAAGAAAAATGCCTTCACAAGGGAGAGGATGATGAGTACCAGGACAATTCTGTCTCTGTCTCCTTGAAAAATTGTCAGTGATCGTAAAAAAACTGTAACATCCCAAAACATACAAGAAAAATTTCCTGTGATGAAAACAATAGATCCAATAATTCTACGTGATGAAAACAGTAGAGTTGTACACCAAGGTTAGTGAAAAAACAGCTGACTGTCTGACAACTGCCAAGACTTGCAACCACATACTACTTAGTTTAATTTGTAACTTTTTAAGTTAATATCTATTTTCTGTTTTACTCCCTTGCATAACAGAATATGTAATTTCCTCTAAATTTGAATTTATTGTTAACATGTAATGGAAACAATGTTCTCCACAGCTAAACTCAATGTAAAGTAGAGAATGGTATCATCTCGTAAAGATGAAAGAGCTTTGCCCCATTGTATGTTGGTCAAGAACCCGGCCTGTCTGTGTTTGAAAGAGACAGAGAAAGAACCACTGTGTGTGCAGTATATTTGTTTGTTAGGCGTGGTTCTTCACACACCTTCCCATGCATGGCATAATGATCCTCTGTATGAGATAAGACAAAGCTCCTTCAAGGCTTCACCCTCCATGATTTAACTTTTCCCACCACACTGTAGCAAAGGTCCTCCAACATTATCCCAGAATATAAAATCCCTCCTCCCACATCTGTCCCAGTGTGGGAGCTGGGGACCGGGAGCCCACGGGACGGTGTATTGTGCAGAGGAAAGGCGATAGCCTTGGGTAAGGTGAATTTGAGCGGGGCTGGGCTCTTAGCTAGGTGGGGTCCTAACCTGTTTGTGTATTCAAAAAGGCTCTGTAAAGAGCTGTGGTGAGACAAAGAGACTGTGGGAGATCATTAGAGAAAGTTTCAATGAGCCTCAACACTGGAGACAATAGGCCCGGCCGCTACTGGCCTGCACAGTCAGCCCACTGAAACGACCTGGATGCACACTTCAGAATCAGAATCAGCTTTATTGGCCAGGTTTGCATAGACAAACAAGAATTTGATTTCAGCTAATCTTAAGTACAATACTCACTTAACATATGAAGAATGAAAAAACCCAGAAATGACAGTAAGAAATATAAAAAAGGATACTGATGGTATAACACTGCATTAGAATTTACAAGTTTACAAAAATTATACAGTAGTAACTGAAGAGAGGGAAGGAATGGTGCAATAATAATAATAATAATAATAATAATAATAATAATAATAATAATGCATTTATTTATGGAGTGCTTTCAATCAAAGTGCATTACAAAAAGAATACAATTAAATTACAAACAGTACAATAAAATATGTATTTGAGACAGTAAAAAGTAAATACAAAGACACCAAAGATAAATGAACATTTAGGACTCATACGCAGCAGTGAATGAGTAAGTCTTGAGCTTTGATTTAAAATCCTCAGTTGAACATACCAGTCTAATATCTGCTGGAAGACTGTTCCATAACGTTAGAGCACGAAGTGAAAAGGCTCGCTCATCAACCGTTTTCTTCCTAGCCTTTGGTACAGTCAGATGTCCTGATCCGGGGGAGCGCGGAAACCATGTAGGCACATAAGAATTTAAAAGATCAGACAGATATAATAGTGCAAGGCCATTCCCTATTGTGTATGTTAATAGCAAAACCTTAAAATCTGCTCTAACCTGAACAGGGAGCCAGTGCAGTGAGGCCAGCACAGGAGTTATATGTATGCATGCATATGTATTTAGATGATCCAGTCATAATATGTGTTGCAGCATTCTGGACCATCTGCAGCCCCAAGAACAGGACATTACAGTAGTCCAGCCTAGATGTAACAACGGCATGAATAAGG
>NC_045735.1:27995262-27995545 GCF_008692095.1 Etheostoma spectabile | reverse complement strand
CTTTAAGTGCCAATATTGATCTAATCTTTGCGATTCTTTGGAGATGAAAGAAGAATACTTTTGACACCTCTAATATGCAAATCAAATAAAAGTGACCGATTGAAAACAAGATCCTTTACTCTATCCTTCCACTGAATGACCAAATCATCAGTGGACAGAGTAAAATTGTCATACAAATGACCTAGCTGGTCCACTTTAGATAAAGAGACTTTAGATAAGAAGGCCAAATTAGAAGCAGGTCTATAATTTTCTAACGAGTTTATATCCAGATTTGGTTTCTTCA
>NC_045735.1:27968708-27995252 GCF_008692095.1 Etheostoma spectabile | reverse complement strand
ATAATAGTATAACCACTGCAGATTTGAAGCAAGCCGGAAAAACTCCTGTGGAGAGCGAAAGTTTTAAAACCGCTAAAACATACAATCCTAATGTTGGCCAAAGTTCTTTAACAACCCAGGCAGGCAAGGGATCCAGAGAGCAAGTGGTACCTCTTGCAGTCACAACAATTTGAGTTAACTCAGCCAAAGAAATCGGCTCAAACTCAGAGTGGCCCTGTCCTGTAGAAGATGGTCCCCCAACATCTGACTGGGGTATTATAGTGCAGATGTCCTCAACTCTCTCATAAAAATACATCTTAAAATCATGTTCTGACAAATCCGTGTTATTGACTGGCTGCTGACATTGTGCAAGTCTATCAACAGTTTCAAATAAAAGTCTAGGGTTGTGTTTATTATTCATAATCACATAATCACAGAAAAAAAGGCTGCCTTTGCAGTACCCATCCTAGACTGATAGGTGGTCAGACTGTCACGCCATGCCCTATAATAAACTTCAAGCTTAGTATGGCGCCACTTACATTCAACTTTCACATTTGTTTCTGTAGCTCTTTCTGAGAGTCAGTAACTCCTCATTTAGCCAAGGTGTATGATTTTTGGTAAACACTTCACACGCTTGCCAGAACGTGTACCGGGAGCACACCGACGTCTCCTGCGAGATCTCACCTGCGGCAGGAAAGTTGACTCCCGGCAGCGAAGTTCCTCTGGTACCGTAACCACGAAGAGTGGAGGATTTGCACCGTGTCCACCCTCAATAGTGGAAAGCCTCCCAAAAGAATCCCAGATATCGAACAGTGCCTGGCGCTCATAAACCAGTGATGATTTAGTGTTATTAAAAAGCAGAGACACCACCAGAAGAAAAACAAATGGCACAAACAATGATGATGGGTCAAAAACAAGAGCAGAGAAACGGCATGCCAGTTGGCGTCATCTTCTTTCTTCTCTTTTCAACCCCTATCAGTGCCTCATCTATATCAGTATAGTCCAAGATTTAAGATTTAAGTATAGATATAGATTTAAGATTTAAGTATAAATATAAATTTAGTGCAAGGCAGTTCGGTGCCATGGTCATATATTCATAATAATATTGTAGATTGAAATATACAGGAGGTAGATGAGCAGAACAGTGTTGATTGACTTTGTTCAGTGTAAGAGTGGGGGCTATTTCTGAGTGTTCAACGGAGTGACTGCTTGGGGAAAGAAACGTGTCGGCTGGTTTTGGCAAACAGTGCCCTGTTACCAGAGGGAAGAAGGTTGAGCAGTTTTTGACCAGGATGCGAGGGGTCTGCAGGTATATTTGCTGCCCTTTTCCTGACCCTGGACTGGTACAGGTCCTGGATGGAGGGATGGTCAGCTCCAATGATCCTCTGTGCAACCCTTGTCCGTTGCAGTCTGGCCCTGTCCCATTTGGTGGCTGACCCAAACCAGACAGTGATGGAGGTGCAGATGACAGACTGAATGAAGGCTGAGTAGAAAGTGGTCAGCTGCTCTGTAGGCATATTAAACATGTGTGTGTGTGTGTGTGTTGTGCTCTTCACTTGAGACAAAGTCAAACTGAAGTGAACCTGGATCCATCTGCATCGTTGTTCCTTTTGATCCCATTATACTTTATTTCCTTGCCGTTTTGTGCTGTTTAACTGAAATATAAAAGCGTACCATTAACCATACTTTTTCACGGTTTCAGATCTGAACTACTGTGGCACCCACCAGCCCTGTAAGAACGGTGGGACCTGCACAAACACAGAGCCAAACGAGTACCACTGTGAATGCCAGGAAGGTTTCAGAGGACGCAACTGTGACATCGGTGAGTGTGGCTTCACCATACTGCACAGCCAATGAACCAATGAAAAAACAACAGATTATTCAAATACTGTATGTGGATACGACAGATAACACATGTGAAATGAAATCCAGTTTGTTTATCTACACAAATGAAAGAGATGCTCAGTATAAAAAGGCTTAACAATATATGGCACAGGGAGCAAACGTTAAGGTCAAAATAACATATACAGTACATAAAAATATACAAAAACAAAAATATCTAACGTAAAAACAACATAGAGAAACAACACATTCAGATTCATTCGTTAGCTGATTTCATTTGCCATTACAAAAATGTCACTTCATGCCAACATTTTTTTTTAGTATTATGTCATATGAAAAATTATCACATTTTTGCAAAGTTGAATCTAATATATGTTGCTTCTCAAAACACACACAGGGAGAAAAAGAAAGAAAGTAGGAACATCCTCTTAGATGACTGTAGGAATTCGGCTTCATTTTGAGAAGAAGCAGCCTGCCCCACCTTTAATTTTCCATTGTAAACTGGCACTACAACATCAACTGTCAGTACCTATGTGAGTGTGCAGGGCCTTTGAATTATAGCCTCTTTTGTCATTGTCATCTGTCCGTCTTTTTCTCCTCACATCAGTGGAGCACGCGTGTTTGTCGTCCCCGTGTATGAACGGAGCCACCTGTGTGGAAGACCCGACGGGCTTCAGCTGCACCTGTACCAACGGCTGGACCGGACACACGTGCACTGATGGTGATTGCCAATGCCACACACACAACACACACAGACACACACATACACTCCTCACGCACACAACTCTGAGCTGAGGGACTGAGCAGTGTGAGATTGTCTGTGATTTGGCATTTAATTTGGAACAAAAGCAAATGAGTGACTCTAATCAATCCAACAGAGGAAGCTAAATTAGCCTGAACACAAACAGCAATCAGTGGTCTTTCTTGTACTGTCTGTCTTTGTGTGTGTGTGTGTGTGTGTGTGTGTGTGTGTGTGTGTGTGTGTGTGTGTGTGTGTGTGTGTGTGTGTGTGTGTGTGTGTGTGTGTGTGTGTGTGTGTATGTGTGTGAAGTGGAGCATCTTTGATCAACTTTATTGCTTAACTTTAGATAAAACTGAGTTAAGCGTGGGTTTCTTTTAATGGCCTTAATGAATTAAGGCTTTGTTGTCTAGTGGTTTATTCTCGCAGGTCTCGTTCAGACATTGTGTCCTGCATCAAAATACATCCAGACTTTAATCCCGACAAGGTGGATTAGTGTTCACGAATGTTAGCCGAGTGTGTTACAAGCACCTGGTCAGTCAGGTGTGAGGAAAACGAGGAAAACGCAGAATCCCAAATTGCTCCTGATGTAATGTGGAGAAAGCACTACTTACATGTGAAACACAAAGAAGATGCTAATAATTGCTGTTAAGGGCTGGCTACAAAAAAGGAAGTACAAATGTTGCAAGACTATAGTGTATCAATTGCATTCTATACCAGACACACATGCGGCCCGGAATACTAAAATACTACCAGCACAGACTTTAATCCCACATCTGAGAATTTGTGCAGCGACATCCGGTTCTCTCGTGATGTGGGGGAAAAATGTAAAGTTGTTTTGGGAGCAAAGCGTCTGCCAAATGAGTGTAATGTTATCAGATTTTGTTTGCTCTGTGAGAAAACTGAGACCACTTCCAAACATTAAAACAATACACACTTGTGTTTAGAACAGGAATGACATGTTGTCATTGGCATTTGTCCTCATCAGTTGTGGTGACAGCAGTTTGCTGTACAGTAGCCAGAGTTTTCTCCTAAAAATGTGCAATGCTAGGCTAACACCAGCTACTCATATGAGACAAAGCAATTCTCAGCAACAACAACGGCAGGATGGCATTCTAACCAGCCCAAGAAAGAACATTTGAACTAACATACCATATAAGGAACTTGCATTTTTTTCAGATGGTAATTAAGATTTTATTCTGCATCACATCAAACTAATTGAAACACGTTAATTCGTGTTTATCTTCAGATCAGTGTGTATTTACAAGGTGGCAGAGGCAAAGCGGTTTTGATTATGGCAGTAGGGGTATGAAGCGGTTGTCGCCCGGAGTTCACTGTGCTGAACTTCTGACGGTAATCGCCGGGCGGCATTAACACCAAAAACCCTTTGCTTTTTTGGGGAAACGCTCTTGCAGGTAGGTTGTCAGGGTGGTTGCCGCGCAGCGTTGTGAAACCTGCTTAAAACTTAAGAGATGATCAAAATCGAAGCGGCAATGATGTCCTGACTTTTATTCGCGAGTAAGAGCTCAAAAACGTTGGATCATTTCCCATGATCCCAATCCTATAATCCAAGCTATCTCTGATGACATTGTCAGGGTTATTTTCTCAAACTTTAGGAAGCAGAAGACATGAAACAGTGGAGTGCCCCTTTAAGATGACACTGAGTTGCCCCAAGACATCAGCTTCCACAGACACATTTGTAAGCGCATGAAGAAAAGAATATCTTTAAAGAAAGTATTGAGTCCCTCAATTCAACATAGTTTGATCTGTCTACGTCTTGGTCCCCGGTACACACTATATGAAATTTTACAGCAGCCCTCAAACCTTGTTAGATTTCCCACCTCCATGCTGTCAAATTGAATAAAGGTCAAACACGTTTTTTCCGCATAGTAACATCTGAGGTGTCACAACAGTTTGTCTTGGGCTTGTTCATGATGTCCGTGTGGGTCTAAGACTTATGTTTACAGCCGGAGTGTGTGTGTTTGTGCGTGTGTGTGTGTGTGTGTGTGTGTGTGTGTGTGTGTGTGTGTGTGTGTGTGTGTGTGTGTGTGTGTGTGTGTGGGGAAGAGATTGGATCATGCAGGTTGCGGTCTGTCAGAGCTGCGTGTGTAAACAAGCAGCGTTCCACATCTTCTGCTTTTACCTCGCTCGGGATAAACAGCGCTGCAGGTCGATCGCTGAGGGAGAGAGAGAGAGAGAAAGAGAGGAGCGGCACAAACAGAGAAATAAAGGAATAGTTTATTTTTTGCTCTTGTTATTTGTTGTTGTCTCTGTATGTGTTGTGGGGGTCTCTCTGGGGAATACACAGTGAGAGGATTGTCAGGCTTGCACGGAATGACAACCATAACCACAACACAGCTCTGCGTTTAGACTTAGATTTATATGTATAACCGATATTAATTAAAGGCTTCTTTGTTTGTTATGAATTCTTCGTCTAGTTTTGGGAGAAGTGCCGCTAGCTTGACTGGGTTATTATTGCTCAGGGTTGGAGTCAGGGTCAAGAGGATGGAAACTGGTTGTTCTGCAGGGTTAGGTAAATGAAAAAGGTTATGAGAGAGACAGAGAGCTGTTGACTGAAGATGTATACCACAGAGTCGTGCATGGGAAAAGTTATGATGGCACTACTGCATAAATATGCCATGTTTAATAGGAAGTCATGCATGGTTAACCCCTAAAATGAGAGATTCTCCCCATCTGTTTGTGCTCTTTTTCCTCACATTCCCTCTGTGTCTTTATCTGTTTTTAATTCCTTTTCAGATGAGGGGAACCAGGCGGGGCAGCTCCATCCCCCCCTCTTTTCTCCTTTCTTTTATTTGAATTCCCTCGTTCCTCCCTTCTTTCTGGGAAAGGTTTGAGGTGACAGCCATGTACGTGCAGCAGATGATTGCATTTATCACTGTTTGCACAGAAACCAGAGCAGCAGAAAAGAGAATGAAAACACGGGCCACCAAAGCATCCGCATACCATGCTACACTTCAGATCACATGGTGGCATCGCACAGACTCAGACACACAAAATGTCTCTTTGATACCCACACGCATAGTCCCATCACACCGACCAGTAGTTCATGTGCAATATTTTCCCTGTCCAGCTGCGAGGCAGTGTGACCGGAGCCCTTGTGGACGTGGAGCAACATGTCAGGAGACTCCTGGAGGATACCGATGCCTCTGCCCACCCGGATGGACCGGCAGGACGTGCCAGCTGGGTCAGTGGATCACAAATAACACTCATAACACATTTTACATCTATTAAATATAGAGGGCAAATGCCTCTGAATAATGCAGCAAGGCTAGGCATTAATTCTGTATTATCGTTTGATGAATTTAAGCAAAATCACAGAGGTAATATCTTATCTCGTTATCATTCTATAAATTTCTTTTATCCAAATTAATGATGATGAATGGAATGAATCCCCATCTGGATGTAGATGGAGCGTTCAACTGGAAATCTTAACTAGTTATTGAAGGTTTTGTTTCATGTAGCTGAATGCAAAAGGGTGGAACACAGTTCATTGATTTAAACATTAGTTTAATTACTTGTATTTTGTAATCCATTTGCATATATTGTCCACATTTCAAAATGACATGTTGATATTTGTAAATATATCCAAATTAATATTGCGAAATTGAGTTCCGTCATATTGCCCAGCCATACGCAAAAGTAATGTAATAGAAGCAAGTAACCAAAAAGCAAAACTGAGACACAGTTATTGTTTTTGAATATAGAGGAACAATACAATTTAATGCCAGAACTTTGGATTGCACAACTAATCAATACAATGTTACATTTTAATCTAAGCTTGACAGATGAAAAGACAATTAAATTGGTGCAAAGGGATTTTATCTGAGTGTAATGCTTCAAAAGTTGAGCACATTGTTTTTTTTTGTAACAGAGATCATTTTTCATCATTAAAGTATGTCACTACAGTTACATACAGGGTTCTATTAATGAGAAAATCTGATATTTACTATCCTCAAAGGAATCTATTCGTAGAAGCTTTAACACTGATCCTCAAATAAACAAAATTGATCCGAGCTGTAATTCATTGCTGGTTTCAAAAGCTGTGCTTCAATGACCAATGTGTGATTATTTGAAGTGAATTATGCATTTAAAGCACAAATTAAAAAGGGAGAAAAAAGCTGATGGCATTTTCATTCTCCTATTAACCCATCCTGACTGTGAATCAGTATTCTCTAAATGCACTGTCACGTCTCTTTGGGCCATTTTTGCTCATTTTGACAAGTATACTCCCAGAGGGTTGTTGTTTTAGATAGTACAGCAGAGGGAATATTGTACAAGATCAGGACACACACACACACACACACACAGAAGACATATTATATACAAACGTACAGTGGCTAGGGGGTTATGAAGTAAAAAGTGAGACATTTTTCAGGCTGACAGCCTCTCCTCTTCCTGTGTTAAAGTGATATGTCACTCTGACACTTGATAATCCCCCATAGTTCCACATCACAGGTCAGTAGCTCACAGGATAACACACACACACACACACACACACACACAATGTTCAGACACAAGTGATAAAACTCTTTATAACCTGAACTGAGAGGTAGAGCATCAGTAGTGCCTCAAATGGGGAAAGGCAATTATACTTTATATCAGTTCTTTCACTTTTTTATTACCTGACTTCTGTCCCTACATTTTTATCTTGTAGCAAGCAGACTCTGCAGGCTTTTCCTTCACACACACACACACACACACACACACACACACACACACACACACACACACACACACACACACACACACACACACACACACACACACACACACACACACACACACACACACACACACACACACACACACACACACACACACACACACACACACACACACACACACACACACTCACTCCTGTGCTAAATCCTAATAGGCCTCTCATTGATTGTAATAGGTTTAGATTACCTATAACTGACTGACTACTTCCTTTTCATTCATTCAGCGTTTCTTTCTAATCCTCCTCCTGCTTTAAGAGCCAGGCCCTCAGGGCTTCCTGTCTTTTTACACTCACCCAACACGACAGAGGCTGGGAACAGGCACACATACACTTAAGAGAAGCAGGGTACATGGTCTGTGCATAAACAGGAAATATGTAAGAAGATGCTGTAAGGCATTCCTTTGGATATACTGTGCATTTGTAAATAAATAATATTATAAGGCCAACACTGTCTCCAAGTGTTGGCGTGCATCCAGCAATTCCCCACTTCACAGTTGAATTCAAGCATCCACTTCAAAATTGAATTTAACAGGTGGCTGAAGATTGTCGGGGCCCGGTAGGAGACATGAGAATTAAATTCAGTGGTTTTATGGGCTGTTTTATCTCATTTCAGGGAGAGGTTTAACAAGATTAGACTGACATAACATGGTTCCATCAATAATAAAATGATGTGACAAATGATTACAATTATGATTGAATTTCATTATGAAATATGATGGAAAATTATGAAGTATAAAACATGAGCAAAATACTGACGGAAAGTATGTTGGCATGGCAATCATTAGGAGGCACACACACATTCATACATTTCTACAGATGTTGGGTAAGAAACTGCACACACACAAAAAAGAAATACTGCAACTGTTGCAACGGTTGAAAGGTAGCGGGTCCATGTAGAACTAAAGAGGAACTGATCTAGCAAGTGCCCAGTGTATCGCCGGTTTAGATCTATCAGAGATATTACATGTAAAGTAGAGATGAAACGTTTGTCAGATCAGTTTTCATAGAAACTTTTTCTTTCTCCCTGTAGACACCAATGAGTGTGAAATGAGTATATGCGTCCACGCCCGCTCTTGTCGCAACCTGATCGGTGGATACTTGTGTGACTGCCTTCCTGGATGGACGGGGCCTACCTGTGACATCAGTGAGTATAAAAGGGAAAGGAAAGCTATAAAAGAGGGATGAAGTGCTTGTCCTGTGACAGCTAGTGAAAGATGAAGAGCCGTAGTGGATTGTGTTTAAACAGCAGTTCCCCTGCAACTCCCTGTCCAGTTCTATTTGTCATATGTCACAGGGTATCACTGCAGTACACAAAAAATGTAACACTAACCAAAAAGTGTGTATGAAGTTTTGTTTTTGACTATTATCTCCTGTACCTCGCTCACCCATCACTGTATATAGGTGCAATATACACAGAGATATGATATTTATGTGCGATGGTTAATTCTGATTACTCTGATTTCTAGGGAACAGCAGCTGTCAGGGTTTGTGTCTGAACGGTGGTCGTTGTGAGGTGAGAGTCCTGGCTCTGCTGCCTTCTTCTCTCTCTGTCTAATTTGCCTTTCATCTCTGCATATCAGCTACAGCACTGACCCACTTCCTTGTCTTCCTCTCACTCTCTCATATTAAGTGTAGTGACATTGTCCCCTTTCTTCCTGTCACTCCATTATCTGTCAATTCTCACTCAACTCGGGAAATAAAGTTTTAATCATATTCTCTCTTTATTGCCCTTTCCCTCCACTTTATTTAATCGTTCCTCTCTCTGTTTTACATACATATAAATAACACACGCTCTATGCTGTCCCACGCAGGACCAGTCATCAGGGTCCAGATGTTTGTGTCCACCTGGTTTCTCGGGGAAATATTGCCAAAATGGTCCAAGTCCTTGTGACAGCGCTCCCTGTCTGCATGGGGGACAGTGTGTGGAGAAGGATGGAAGGACCGTCACCTGTAACTGTCCCACGGGACATTCAGGAGTCTTCTGTGAGGTTGGACAAACTTCATATATGTTAAGTTAAGGCTAGCTTAGTCTGCAGAATGAAAACATGACAGTAAAAGGCATAGAGTGATTAAACTCAATGGATATGGGCAGTGGAGGAAGTCCTCTTAATAGTGTGTGATTAAAAAAAGAAATGTTGAAAAATCAAACACAAATACAATTATCAATAATGAAGTCAAAAATACATATTATGTTATTTAGATGTTCTTAATTAGCGTCAGACAGCTGGAATAATGTCCTGCTCGGATAGTAGTGAACTAATTTGCAGAAAAACTAATTAACAAATAAAAAAAACAAGTACAATAATGCTCCAAAAAGGGAAGTAGATTAAAATGCTTGTCAATATTTGCGTGGTTACAGATCTGTCAAAATCGATGTAACTGTAACTGTTTTGTTGGTTTTTCCTATGATTTCAGATTGTGTTGGATCCGTGCAACCCTAACCCCTGCCAGCCGGGGGTACCATGTCGTAGCATGGAAGGTAGATATATGTGTGCATGTCCCGAGGGTTACTACGATAACAAGTGCATTAGCATAAAGAATCCTTGCATTGGTCAACACTGTCCAGGTAAGAAAAACGTGTGTGTCTTAAAAAGTACAAAATCTCTATGAAGTCTAGACTAACCTGTCTCTGACTAACCTGTCTCTGCCTCCATGTCTGAAGATGCCATGTCCGACACGACCAACGGGGGTGTCAGCTTCTACATCATCCTGGTGAGCGTCTTAGCTTTGCTGATGGTCTGTGGCTGTGCTGCCTGTGCCTTCATCCTCTCCCACCTCCATCGAAAGCGGAAAAAGCAGCAGGCCATCCCACAGGAAGAAGGCATCAACAACCAGAGGGAGTTTGTAAACCTCATCAGAAACGTGGACCGTCCTGTGCCCTTCCTGCCCCCCGCCACCCCGCTCGCACACCCTCCAGCCCCTCCTGCTCCAGTCTCACGTTGCTACGAGGAGATTGAACTGACTCTGCCGCCCTCCCCTGCACCTTCACACCCGTCTCCAGCACTAAAGCCAGCCCACGCCCCCAAACTGGACATTTCAAACCGCGAGAGGGAGAAGTTGAACCGCTTTCACTACACAGACAACCAGGAGCTGGAGGCCTGACCCTTAACTTTTGAGCCTCTGAGGAGCTTTTTTAATTTTATTTCATTTTTGCATTTTTCGCACTCTCTCGCTCACAGGAACCTGTTTCCAGTTTCTTGCACTGTGTCACTGTCGCAGTCATGAAAATGGGGTGCCCTAAGACCTTTATGTGCTCAGATAGATCATTGAAGGCTGCTAAGTAGAAAGGTCGAAAGTCTTACTGTGTTGCCGTCTTTTACCTAATTAACTATGAGAAGCAGCAGCATGTTTGACTGAAAGACACATCAGACTCTTACATTGATTTTGGAGACTTAAAACCTTAGAGTGCCTAAGATACCTTCAAGAGTAATTAGAGGATCATCGTCTAAGAGCCTCTCAACCTGTCTCCTGGTCCATGATGCCATCTGATAGGTGGTCGGACCTCCACTTCTGTTTTAGACTGAACTCTGACAGACGGAGAGATCATTGAATGGCTACTTATTTAACACTCAGTGTGTGTTTCTGTGTCTGGTTGGGTGTTAAGTGTGTGTGTGTGTGTGTGTGTGGGAGAAAGAGAGAGAGAGTGGAAGAGAGAATGTATATTATGAGTATATATGGAGGGATAAGGAAAGACTCTTTAAGAAAAGAAAACAAAGTGCGTATACTTGTCAAAGAGGCTGCATACTCCTGCTCCAAAGGCTTTTTAAGCCTTTTGAAAACTGTTTTAAAACTATACACTGTTGCCTGTATTGTCTCTGTAATACTACAGCTTGTCAAAGATGTATGATTTTTTTTCATACAAGTGTGTAAAATAGCTTTTTTGTACATGAATATATTGTACATATTGATGCCCTTTTTGTACTGTGGTTTGGTCTGAAAGTATCACTGTATTACTTTGCTCTGTTTGTCCCATTTCACTTTCCATTTGGAGCAACCAGCACATGTGGATTGTAATAAAAGTGCATTTACCAACTCTATTTCTTTACTTTTATTGCCTATTAACATTAATCACCAGCGTTACAGGCGATGCTAGAGGGAGGTGTCAGTGTTGCCACACAGAGATTATTCATTGTTGTCTTTGCAAGAATGAGTAAAGTGCTCATCACCTTGTTTATAGAGTATGTGCATTGCAAGTGCTGACTGTTAAAATCATTGGCAAAGGCCCATGGAAATACATGAGACTACAAGGAATACATAGTGTATTTTTAAGTTCTTGTTTCCTGCATATTAGTTTGCAATTCACATGAGTCAATTTGGTGGGTCAATCTTTACGTACCAGTCTGTATGCTTCCATAAGGTCTATATACAGGATGTGACATATCTGCCAGGCCAAGTTTATGAAACTGTGTAAATGGTGCAGATGGGATGAGAATGTTTCCTTTTTATTGTATGAAATTATGCAACCATAAAAAAACACAGTTTGAGGTTTTGAATATTTATTTTACTTTAAGTATCATACAGCAACAGAGAAGTGTTGAAACAAACGAATGCTTCTTTTTTTTTACTTTAAAGCAACTTAATCAACGTTCAAAGGGTTAAAACTATCATTTTTTATGTGATTATGATTATGTGGGTTCACACAATCAGAAAAAGGTGCAGTAGTAGTAAGTAAAAGAAAAGTTAAAAGAATTGAGCCCCTGCAGGACGTTTAACATAGACTCACAAAATTTGGTACACATATGAAGCAAGTCATGACGTACAAAAAAACTCATTGGAGCCATACCCTAAACCCAACAGGAAGTCCGCCATTTTGAATTGAAAGTTTAAAATGAGTTACATTTTGGCCATTTCCATACTTTGACGAACTTCTCCTAGATATTTCATTCGATCAATTTCGAATTTTGTCTGTGCCATCTTAAGACCTTAAAGATGAAAAGTTATTAAAAGAAAAACTTTTCGTCAAACAGTGTGGGCGTGGCGTGGTGGCCATTTTGAGTATTTATCAATAAAAGAAGAAGTTGTAACTTCAGTATAAGCTACATTGTCATATCTGCTAGAAATGTCTCACATTTGACAAGGGCCCAGCCCGAGGAGGCCAAAATTGAGGCCAAAATTGAGGCCAAAATTGAGGCCAAAATGGACCATTTAAAGTAGAGTCTTAGGTGAGGTATCAAATGAACTCAGCAGAGACTTCTCTTTTTTATTGGGAAAAGTTTGCCCCAACCCCTCTGCTTTGGACATGTCCCCTTTCACAGTTATGATCGCAAGGAGCGGCGTTCGCCAGTAACCCCGAAGCACGCAGAGGAGCGAAGGCCCGTCCAACGCTGCTTGTATTTTTAATTAACTTTTAGTTTATATTATAAGGGTATTTTCAATTAGTGCAACACTTTAGGTGTAACAAAAACAGATACAACATTCTGTATCTAAACATAAGAAGAATAAACATAAAACACTTTTCTAGTATTGTACTGTATGTAAATTCCACCCCAACTCATTCATGTGTGTCATGATGACAATGATGAATTTGCTGTAAGATGTGAAAGTGTGTAAAAGGAAGGTTTATTGTGTGTCAGGGCAGTGTAAAGTGGCTGCAAGGTCACAGCAGCAGCAGTTAATGGGCAAATGTGATCTTTGACTTGTGCAAAACGCGGCAGGCTTCCTGTCACCATCCTGGTCGAGAGGAAATGTAGGAAATTAGAGTTTACACACACACACACACACACATACACACACACACACACACATAAATACACATACACACACATACACACACACACCTACACACACACCTACATTTACACACACGTACACACACAAACGCACACACACACACACACACACACACACACACACACACACACACAACTATGCACAGGCTCCTCTCTACACCTGTCAGACAGCACGCAGATTAGAGAGTTTTTGTTCAACTGGGTGCCTTAGTCAAAATGTTTCATCATGATATCTGTTTACCTTTTATATTCCACGTGTTGATCATCCTAAAGACATTTGAGGATGTCATATTGGGCTTTGGAAAAAAATATTGACATTTTTCAACATGGACTGACATTTTATAGACCAAACAACTAATGGATCAATCAAGAAAATACTCAAGAAAATAATCGACAATGAAAATAACTGTTTGTTGCAGTCCTAGTTAGGCTAATGTGGGGTTTAAGCAACAACGTACTTTTCATTGGGGTCAATGTCTATTGTATATGACACAGACTGTTAGAATGACATGCACCTGTGTAGGAGCAGGATTTATGTTAGTTTTGAGTTAGTTTCAAATTGCTACAGCGCTTCTGGGTTGATACAATAAGTATTTTTTCACAAAAAAGAGATTTGAGGGTGAAGTTATTCAATTCTACTCAACACAATTTACTTAATTTTACCAGGATAATCTCAAAATTAAGATTGACTTCAACGTTATAAGCAACTCTCCTGTCTTACAGGGACATCTTGTGGCGACAGCAAGTACAACCACTGAGTCAATTTTGTTGTTACAGTGTAGGTTCTCACTTTCTAATATGGTCAACACATACCATTTATCCAGATGCATATATAATATATGTATATGGGCACGTGTTAGATGTAAAAATTCTTACAACATAGCAATAAAATAAATAAAAAATGAAAAGAATTAGGGCTCAAATTAGGCCAAATGCTGCAAAACATAAATTAAATGGAAATCTAAATGGCAAAATATCTATAAATACAAGGTCATGATGCACTTACTTTTCCTTGAGCTTTCAGCTGTATCACATCCTTTTTTTAAAGTTTACTTATTTTTCAAGACAGCAGTATAAGCCTGTTTTAACTAGTGGTGGAAGAAGTATTCAGATATTTCACTAAAGTAAAAGTAGATATAGTATGATATACTCTGTTAAGTAATAGTACTGCAATCGAACTCTGACTTTAGTACAAGCATCAAAATATTAGTACCAACATCAAAACTACACATTATGCAGAATGGCTCACGTAAGAATCATATATTAGGCAATGTTATTGGATTGTATGCATTAATGTATTAAGGTATAGGTGGAGCTAATTTTAATATGATAAAGGCTACTGCTTGAAAGCTCAACCTATAAAAATACGTCATAGTTTATTATTTGACATAGGCTACATTTTGCACTAATGACCTAAATCTGAGCAACTGAAGATAAATGTAGTAGCCTAGATTAAAAAGTATAATAATAATAATAATTTATTTGACAGGGACAGTGTACATTAATCAACATTGCTGTAAATGCACCAGAATTAGCCAAAAGGCTATTTTTCATCCGTTGTCCCTGGATCAACAACTTTCGTCCCCAAAACATATAATATGTATTTATACTTATACAATTTCAATAAACTTAATAACAAGTCACATTGTCTACACACAGGTGTATACATTTTTCTACACTATGCAAGTTCTGTTTTTTATAAAAAGCATCAAATCAAAAGCATTGTGTGCGCTTGCCACTGATTGGAGCTTACCACCATAGACAGTTAATATTAAAATTTTATCAATCAATATACTGCATAGGCTATGAGGCCAACACAGGCTGTTTTTTGTGAAGCATTCTAGCTATAACAAAACTGCAGCGCCTCCCTTTTGCTGAATTCGGTACTGCACAGACCATTCACAACAGGCGGAGAAGGAGGTGTGTGTATGTGAGTGTGAGTGTGAGTGTGACACTACGCTAACATCACCTTCGGCTGACCGAAAACAACCCCAGTGTGTGTTGGCGGTCAGTAAAACAGGTACACAATAGATTTTAAACCGATGCTGAATGTGTTGTGCAGCTGTATTTCATGTTTTATTGGTTAACGAGGCGGTAACGTTACAATACACGCGTTGTTCCTAACGTCTTTTCGTACTAGCTAGGCTAGGCTAACTGTGATGCTAACTGGCTAACAGCAGGCAGAATAACGTTATGCCCGGGCTGCATGCGCAATCAGGCCGATGTGTATGCTAACAAACTCTTTGATAACTTTGAAAAATTGCCATTTCACACAATAAAGCGATATGAAGGATGCGCAAATATCAGTATTAAATTAAGTTTAAAATACATAAACAGTGTTGGGGTGTAACTTTAAAGGCAACGACATTATTAGATATTTAGCTAGCTAGCTACATAGATACTATGGCTAGGTTAACATGTTTGTGCAGGCGCTTTAGCTGCTACTGCAACGTTAGCTAATCTACAAACACTGCTAATGCATGTTAAACGGAAAGGCAATTAACTTAACATCAAAGCTCTACATTTAATAATATACAGTAGCTGTAGTTAATATTATACAGTCACAAATGGTGGCCACAAAAAAAACCTCTGTCTAAGATGGTTAATTGAATCATAGAAAAGCATTGGCAGTATTTGTTTGTTTAATTTGTTGGCTTAAATGTCACTTTTTTTGCAACACGAAATGGTATTTGCTACAGTCAGGGCCACGTTAAAATGGTTAAGACACACAGGACTGACTAAAACCATCAATTTAGCGTACTTATAAATACATAAATGTCTTTGGTTAGGAACACATACCAGTAAGTATATGAATATAAGTTATTTGATATCAATAAATATATTACCTTGACAGGTCTGTTGAAAAATCACATTACGTTATGTACTTTAACTTTTGAGTATTGCAGACAAACAAATGTAAAATAAATGTAACTACCTTGTAGTGCTGCAAGTAATGGTTATTTTTATTGTTGATTAAACTGATGATTATTTTCTCGATTAGTTGTTTGGTCTTTAAAATGTCATATAATTGTGAAAAATGATATTAGTATTTTCCAAAAGCCCAGGAAAACATCCTCAAATGTCTTGGGTTTTGTCCACAACTCAAAGATAACCAGTTTACTGTCATAGAGTAGTGAAGAAACTAGGAAATAGTCACATTTAAGAAGCTGGAATCAAATATTTTTTACTTAGCCTCTGCATTGTGCTCTCAGATGTAATGATTGGGGTTTATTTTGGAAAGGAATAACTACTGTAAACTCTAGGGGAGCTATGTTTAAAATATTTATATCAGCAATCATGTGGGAATAAGATATGTAAATTAATCTCTCAGAAGAGCTCTATCTGTGCAGCATGTCCCAGTCAAATATTTAGTTTAAGAAAAAACATCTTTTGTACATCCGACTTCTGCCTCTTTCACTTCACGCCTCTTCCACTTCCATTGGTGTCCTACATTTCCTCATGTCTCCTTTCCCATGTTTCTTCCCTCTTTGCCTCACTACAGCAGCCGTGCCCCGCCGCGCCCCCACCCCCAGCGGCGCCGTCATGTGGCAAGAGGCCCGCAAACATGAGCGCAAGCTCCGTGGCATGATGGTTGATTACAAGCGAAGAGGGGAGCGACGACGAGAGTACTACGAGAAGATAGTAAGAGACTTCTATCATCTGTCTGTCTGGCTATCTATCGATCTATCTATCTATCTATCTATCTGAGCAACATATGCAGATGTATTTGAATATTATTAATTCAATTTTTTTGTGATTTAAGGACAGACACTGCAGGGTTGTTGTTTTTTTTAAAGTCTTTTGCATGATAAAAATGTAAATAGGCTATACAATATTTTTCCTAACTGCTAATTAACTTGTTAGTCCTTTGAACCAATTTGCGTTATAAGCTCCTCTTTCTTCTGCTTGTGGAGAGCTACGTTACACATGATACTATACTGATTGGCGAGTTAAATCGACTGTCCCAGAGTATAGCAGGCAGACACACAGACTGACAACATGCAGGTGGAAGAGCTAGAGAAGGGCTCGGACATTCACGCCGCGGGCCACAAGCGGTTTCAGGAAAGTTGTTGCATGTGCTTGACACAAAACATCAACACCGGAACAAGCCTACAGCTGTCCACGGAAAGTGTGTCAGAGCCTTCCGGACGGGTGAACTGAGACTCCCGGTTCCTGCTTGTCGGTCAACGGTTAATGATCAATTAACATATAATTTCTTTGTACTTTCTTTTGCAAGGCTGTGTGCCAAAAATCGCCACTTACTAGCTAATTAATTAGCCAGAGTTAAACTAGCTATTAGTAAACAGAAGGTTGTGGGCATGCATGTGTGTGTGCCCGCCCCAGCATTTGGCAACTGGCGAGTTTTAATTTCGGTAGAATGTTTTTAAGGAGAAAGTAGGCCTATCAACAGAAATAAATTATCGTCATGGGTAAAATACTTTAACAGCGTCAGAATTTCGATATCGTTACATTTTTGAATATTCTGGAATATGCAATGGCATAAATTATATGAATGTCAACCACGGATCAGCCTCCGACCTGAAATTTTGGGGTATTGAACATATATTTTTATGACATATTTATATATGCTGTGACAATATGGCAACAATGAGAGACAGCTTTGAGCTGGGCATAGACACTTTAAATGTCTAGACCACCACTATCTCTTCTTGCTCTGATGAAGACATGCTTATGTCGAAACGTTTTTTAAAAGCACTTAATCATTTGCTCCAGATCTCATCTCTCTTTATCCTACCTCTGTTGTTCTGTCTGTTAAGCCACAGGTCTGAGCTTTAAGTTGGCTGACACATTGACTGAGACTCCTTCACCTCCTCTTAGTCTTCTATTTCTGACAGTTGGGTTTTGTTCTAGCTGTCTACACGGAGCCTAATTTAGACCTGAGATGTCACATTCATGCAATAAGCTCTCTTGCATCAGCATTTTGAACAAACAACAAAAATGTTCAAGTTGAGTTAGGGCTCACTTCACAAGACACAATTGTCCTTCCGGCTTTAATAGAAGATGAAATTGAGGAGTTAATGGGCTGTACAGTATATGTGTATCTATTTGGTTAGTTACTTTATTGAGTTAGATATAAGATGCCATTTGATTGCCCTTTACTGACCCTTATTTTGTCTTAACAGAAAAAAGATCCAGCTCAGTTTCTCCAGGTTCATGGCCGAGCCTACAAGATCCATCTGGATCCGGCTGTGGCACTGGCTGCAGAGAGCCCCATCAACATGTGAGAAAACACACACACACACACACACACACACACACACACACACACACCCCAGATGTGCAGTGTTTTTGGGATCTTGCTTATCCAATTATTGCTTTTTCTTTTGTTTTGTCAAAAGGATGCCATGGCAAGGAGATGCCAACAACATGATTGACAGGTTTGATGTACGGGCTCACCTAGACTACATCCCCACCTACACACCTCCACTTCTCAACACTTCGTAAGTCTTAAAATAAGTTACTCACATCTAACTACAGAATCTGTGAATATTTAATTTTTTACCTTATGTTTGTGCAGACATTCGTCACATTGATTTGCAATTAATGTCTATCCCAAGTATATTTTTTATGTTATATGTTAACTAATGCACTATTTTGTATTTATTTAATATATCATATAATTTATTTAGAGTCCAATTTTATTTGCATGTTTTTTAATAAATATTAAGCATTGTGAGAAAAATCCTGAGATCTAACATTTTCATTGCCAACAACTTGTAATCTTTCTCTGTATTTGTTTGTGCATATGACAATAAAGAAAATTTAACTTATTATTAAGTCAATAAAATAACCGTTAAGTAATGTAACAGGTCATCAATGAAATTATCTTTTCATTTTCTTCTTCTGCACTGCTTCAGGCTCTGTTAGAAGCCAAAATGCTCAGAAAAAGTGGTCAAATAAAAAACAACCTTTGACTCTTTGTCTTTGTACAGAACCCCAGAGCAGGAGATGGAGGAGAGAAAGTCCAATTATGAGCGATACAGAGGCCTAGTGCAGAATGACTTTGCCAACAGTAAGTATCACAAACTTCATACATTACGTTAACATGTGGTTTCATGTTGTAACACTGTGTTATTAGTGTTGCCTATTATAGTCTGTTAACCTGCCCTCGGTGGGTATATTTTGCAATTGTGTTGTGCCCTTAAATTCTCTGCTGTCCTCCTACAGTCTCTGAGGAGCAGTGTCTATACCAGATATACTTGGATGAGCTGTATGGTGGCCTGCAGAAACCAAATGAGGATGAGAAGAAAAAGTATGTCATTGTAATGTTATAAAAATTGTTGTTTCATCCCCACTGTGCATTTAAATCCATGGGTCTTAGAGTGTCTTGGTTGGCTATGTATCAATAAATCCTCTCTGTTGTACAGACTGGCTGAAAAGAAGGCCACTATTGGTTACACCTATGAAGACAGCACTGTGACAGAGCCCGACCCTGAGTCAGAAAAAGATGAAGACAATTCAGAAAACAGTGAATCCGAAGAGGATGAGGGCATCCCAGATATTGGTGAGGAAATGGGTTTGGCACACATATTTACTCATCAGGAAAATGAAAACTCCAGAGACAAACCCCCAAAAAACAAGAGCTATGCAGGTTCAAAAACAGCATGCAGAGCAGAAATATGAAACTGGGTATAACAACCGCCTCTATTGAATATATGTAGAAATAATAATTCAGCTACAAATAATAGCACGGCAACTTAATGATTTTTCTTCATTTTTCACCTACTTACCTCAGGATCCTCTGTGCATCATGGTACAATTTGACATGTTTGTGTTAAAAAGCTTTGTGTTGTGTGTGTGTGTGTGTGTACAGATGTGGAGGTTGATGTGGATGAGCTGAACCAGGAACAAGTGTTGGACCTCAACAAAATGGCAACCCCATATGGAATGGCTGAAGGAGACTTTGTTAGGTAACATCTCAGTAACTGTATCATCATGCCTTAAAGGTCAAATGCTGAGCAAAGCTCTGTGCTATGACCCCGCTTCCCATCCCTTCCCAACATAGCTATGCAATCAAAATCCTTACCTTTCCCAATACAAACACATATACATACATACACACACTTCGTATATGTGTTCAATTTTGTTGTGACAGTAACCATTTTTTGTCAAACTCAAAAGGTTTGAGGCGTTGTACATGTAGTAGGGTGTGTGAAGAGAGTCATTCTTGTTTACTTATGTAATGGGGAACTTTGGTATTTTTCCAACTGGACCCTATTTTCCCATGTTTTGTATCTTTCCATAATGTTGGCAGTATGGGGACTCTAGTGCTTCTTCATTTTGTTTAAGCAGTTGGCTGGTGAGTTATTACATTTTAAATAAATTACTTTGACCATATTGCCTTAGTAAGTAACAAGCCGTTTTGTGGTCTATGTATCGGTTTAGGCACCGTTATCAGAAAAAACAAAACAACCCTAGTTGTCAGAAACCAATGATAACGATTTGAGCCCATCAGTGGCACAAACAAGCACTTATAGTTAACGCACATTGACGGTGCAAGATTTCCCCATGGGATTACATTGCAGCCTGGTTCACAACTGTCGGCTGCAGCGCTCTCGCTCAGTACTGGATCAATTTGAAACATTGTTATGCCATTAGTCACTTACACATAGGAAAATCCAGGTTAAGCGATATCAATATTTCTCCATAACAAAGCATTGAGGGAACTAAAACCCTATACAAAAAAATCATTGTCAGTGTAGCCATAACCTTATTGGGCTTCACACATAGAACTCCATTATCAATCAAAAACATAAGAGCAGTGTTCCCCACGGGTTGAGAATTTGCTTGGCCGGGATGTGACGGCGTGACATGTGATGGCCGGGTTCGGGAGTAAACTAGACACACAAACTATTTATTAAAAAGTAACTACATAAGACAGTTAAGAAAGAAATAACTTTTTACATATTGAACAAACCAGACTCGAAGATGAAGTGTAGCCTATGATGTGCTTTAATTAAATATGGTTAAACATGTTTTATGTAATAACAATTTAACTTTAAAACCATACTAAGATCTGTGCAGAAAGTTACATGTTACTGTAAATCTTAGATGGTTGGTTAGCAGTTAGCTCCAGTTCATTATATAGATCAGCTCAAGTGGAGCACACTACCGGACTCTGTTTATGGTGCTTTCACAGCAGTGTGGCTGCAGCGTTTATCTGCACATTTAATCCAGCAAGCCACAACACCACAAGCAGCATGCTACGATGTGTCATGCACACAGCGCGTGATTTTACGAGGGGGAAGGGTTTAGTGTCTTGCAGTCACTGAGCATGCTCGCAGATGTGGTTTTAAGCTGGGAGGAATAAATTGAACTTCCATGTTCATAGGAATGAAGGAATACTTTACCCAAAATCAACTGTATTTCTCTGTTGTGCTTTTCATGCTTATATTTTATTAAACTGTAAAATATATATTAAATGACTAAACATTTTGCCCTGTTGACATAAGGATTAACACAATACCTGTTTATTAGGATGTTGAGGAAAGACAAGGAGGAAGTGGAGGCCATCAAACATGCCAAGGCCCTGGAGGCAGAGAAGGCCATGTATTCTGTAAGATAACATCCACTGAGGTGTGTGTGTGTGTGTGTGTGTCTGTGATTGGTATATTAGACTCTTTACCTGACATGTTTGATCATTTCAGGGCCGGCGTTCTCGCAGACAAAGGAGAGAGTTTAGAGAGAAAAGACTTAAAGGTAGACAGATCAGCCCACCAAGGTAAATTATCTTATTCTTTTATAGGTTTTGTCCTTATTAAATGTCCACTTACATCAAAGCACGTTTAACCCATGTCTTCATTCTCCTGTACATCAGCTATGCCAGGAGAGACAGCCCAACATATGATCCCTATAAACGGTGAGTTGATATTTTGTCCTTCTTTCTTAATTTCCTGATTAGTTGACTCTGTATGTAAGTTTAAACTTTATTTTCTGATCTCTCTTTCAGGCCAGAGTCGGAGTCTAGCTCTGAGTCGCGGTCACGCTCTCGTTCTCCCGGTCCAGAGAAGATCACCTTCATCACCAGCTACGGAGGCAGCGATGATGAGGCAGCAGCAGCAGCTGCAGCTGCTGCAGCAGCAGCAGCTGCAACACAAACAGCCGCCCCTCACTCTGGACACGTCCCATCCAACTTGCAGCACCCTGCAGGTCATAGCAGGGGCTCCCGGTCGGTAACTTTCCGTCTTCCTGGCTTTTCATAGTTATTTTCTTCTTGCAGTCAAATTGTTGTTAGAATGACCACAGCTGTTGAGGCAGAAAGAATACAGACGATGAGAAACAGATTTTTGTGGTAGGTGAGGTGGATCACAGTTTTTAATCAAGTAAAATGTCAGTGTAAAGACTTGGTGTTAAATAACATATTCCTATTCTGCATGTGCTCAGAGAAAATGTGCTTAATTGAACAGTTTTTGAGTAGAGCTATGCCAGTATGTGAGATTTTGATATTTGCTTATTTATACCTCTCTACAAAGTCAAGCATGTGACAGTAAAAAAAATAATAATTACAAAACAAGAAAACCGAAGTTTTCTGATGATAGCCTAGGTGCTGGGCTGGTGTTGTTACTAAAACTGTGTGTCTCTGTTTGTCCAGGAGACGAAGGTCATCCTCCAGTCGCTCCCCTTCCTCCTCCTCCCGCTCCTCATCTCGGTCTTCCTCTCGCTCTTCTTCCCGTTCCCGTCGTGCCAGACGGGGACGCGGGGGAAGGGATGGACGGCGATCCCGGACCCGATCACGGTCGAGACGCCGTTCCAGATCTCACTCCCGGGGTAGAGGAGGAAACGGAGGGGCCGCATCCTGGAGGAGACGTGACCGGACACGATCGCGGTCTAACGACAGAGAGCGAGAGAAGGACAGAGACAGGGACCGTGACAGGAGACGATACTCGTCTCGCAGACGGACAAGGTGAGACTCCCCTATGTCTCCCAACAGTTATTGTTTTACAACACGCATGTTATCAATACAAGCTCTCTTTCTGTCAACTGTTAGGTCCCGTTCCAGCTCACGGCAGGGGGGCGGTTCGAGGCGAGGGGGGCGAAGCAGTGGAAGCCACCGGCGGGGAGACAGCGGTAGCCGCAGTCCCTCTCAGTCCCCCAGTCGCCCCAACCACAGTCCCTCCCCTCACAGAGGAGCCCAGCCCTCTACCAACACCGTCTGTGACAAGCTAAGAAAGTAAGAAGATATTTAAACGCTGTGGAAAAAATATCTTAACTCCTGAGGAGAGGAAATAGCTTGGGCTATTAGAATATTATATCAGGAATATTATACTCTGCAGTTCATCACCAAAATGTCAACTTTTAGTTTAATATATCCAAGAATGGTATAACTTAACATGTAGCTGTATAGTATTTCATTTGAAGTCACTTAGAGAATTGCAAAGTTTATTTCAGTGCTTTTGTGTTTGAGAGTGTTTGATTATTGTCTTCACTTAAAACTGTTAATAAACATTGAACTATTAATTAGTTATTAAGCCATAAGAATAAATAATTAATGTGTTATAATGTTTTAATTCCTCTATGTATACCATGACATGATAAATACATTTTCTTTGATAGATCAAGATGTCTTCATCACCCCAGCTGATTGTCTTTTCTCTCCCTGTTTCTAGGCCTGATACTCCGGGTGGTAAAGAGACGGGAGCTGCCAAAGTCAGTAAGAATTTGATATAGCTGGGTTTCTTGCTAAAGCCTACGCCTCCCTCATCCCTGACAGGCTGACATGGTTGTCCACCAGACTGGGATGTAGAAGCCATTGTTACCCTCAGAAAATAAAATGATGTGATTTTTTTTTTTTTTCTTTTTTTTTTCTTTCTTTCTCCAACAAAGTGGATATGCACTGCAGTCAAAGCCTTTCATCTATTTTTTAATATCCATTACAGTATTCTTCACCTTCTCAAATGTTTTGCTATGAAGAATGTGAACTTGCAAACACTGAAAAATAACCGACTGAATTAATGCTGCCATCTCTGTATGGAGTGAATATTTCAGCACCCTGTGAAGTCATTATTGTCTTGATTGTGCTTTTAGTGTGGGTTGTGCATGGATGTATACATATACACTACCGGTCAGAAGTTTGGGGTCACTTAGAAATTTCCATTGCACTCCATTATAGACAGAATACCAGCTGAGATCAGTTGCATTGTTTTTTTAACCAGGGCAGCAGTTTTCAGATTACATTATGTGCTCACATAATTGCAAAAGCGTTCTCCAATGTTTTTCAAGTTAGTTTTTTAAAATGATATCAGATTAGTTAACAGAATGTGCCTTTGGATGATTGGATGAATGGTTGCTGATAATGGCTAATGTAGATATTGTATTAAAGATCAGCCACCCACTCAGATCAGCTGATATTATGTCTATAATGGAGTGGAATAGAAATTTGTAAGTGACCCCAAACTTTTGACCGGTAGTGTACATGTGGGTAAGAGAGTGCAGCGTCTTTATATCCGTTTGTAGTCTCATGTAAGCAGCAGTATGGCCCTAAGAGGAAAAGATGACTTCTTTTGCTACTGATCATGTGTCATGTTACACCTTGTGAATCAGATCCGGCCAGGTGATCCTTCATACTGACAGAAAAAGATTGATTCATCTTTGATAAAAAAAACCAGATGGGTCTGCTCTGGACAGCCATTTTGGGCTTGTTTTAACAAGCAGCAGTGCACGCTGTCATTAGAATTAAGTGCTTTATGTCCAGCATACAGATTGAAGACTTAAGATGAGAGTTAAATAAATAGTTGGACATTTTGGGTAATCCACTTTTGCAGAGATTTAGACAGAACGAGTGATACAACTCCTGTCTATGCTACTAGGGCTAGTCTTATTAACTAAGCTTAAGCTTAACACGTGTCTTGTTTGTTTAATTTGTGCGAACGGATGTGTAAAACAACATATCACTGTTATATGGGGTGTTATGTTTCTCCCTATTTCTAGATTAAACAAACCAGATATAACGTGTTAATTGGTGAGCTTTAGAGGTGCTAGTAGGTGACTATTGTTACCTTTGGACAGAGCCAGTCTCGCTGTTTCCAGCTAAGCTACTTGTAGTAGCTTCATGTTTTGTGTACCGACACGAGTGCTATCAATCTTCTCATCGAACTCTGAACAAGAATGGAAATATTTCCCTAAATGTCAGAGTATTCCTTTAAGACTAAATCATGTTTAATTTGTTGTTCTAACATTCTGGACCATTTGCTGTTCTGAACCAGCTTCTCTTCTTACTGCATTTCCTGGCAAAGAAGATAATATTTGAATATACTTCCAAAAGTTAAATAGAGTTTGAAGTTTTAATCTTCTTTGCACTGTTGTGACCTGCAGTTTTTCTTGCCTGGCCAGGTTTAAATAGCCCAGTGATGGGTGTGTCAGTAACAAAATGCCACTGGCTCTTCCTGATCTTTGGGAAGTCAACGGACCTGAACTTGCCTTTCTTTCACTTTCTGATCCTGTCTCCTCCTTCTGCTGTCCCACTCCCCTTATCTCTCTGACAGTGTACATATAAATATATTTAAGTATAAAGGATCATGTAACGGATCCTGTCCTGCGTCTAATCTGTCCTACAGAAACAGTTTACCTCTGTCCACACGCACAGACTGCCTGTTCAGCCAGTAGGATTCAAGTGTGCTTGTTGACTCAACAAACATCACACATAATACATTTATATGCAGCCTTTTTAACTCCACCAGCTACTGTACATAAATGTGATAGAATGAAAATTGAATGACGGCACAATGCTTTTGATCTCTCTTTCACTCACTCACACAGACACACACACGCACACACACTATTTTATCAGGCTGTGAAAGGATGTGCTAACAACTGTTTCATCTGCAGCCCAAGATGACCCCACAGGAGCGGCTGAAGCTACGAATGCAGAAGGCGCTCAACAAGCAGTGTGAGTACAACTGAGCAGAGTGCATGTGTATCTTGCACATGTTAAGAAACATGTTGAGATTCATCTGTTTTGTCACATTATGCTAATTACAAGTTGTTCAACTCAATTTCTTTCTTTTTTTCTTCTGCAGCCAAGGCGGATAAACGAGCTGCTCAGGTTAAGATCCAGCAGCAGGAACACAAACGACAGGTGTGTTGAATTTTTCTGTGCATGTACTTGAATGTCAGGCTGAAACAGAGACTCTGTTATCCCGTAACTACCCACATTGCTATGTGTTTATTTTACAGGAGCGAGAGGGAGAGCTACGAGCCATGGCACGCAAGATACGCATGAAGTAAGAATTTGTGTGAGAATCTGTGCGTGTGCGCTACTGGACTGTTTGGTATTTGTGTGTTGCAACTGTCTGACCCAGAGGCTCTGTGTTTAGGGAGCGTGAGAGACGTGAGAAAGAGAGGGACGAATGGGAAAGACAATACGGGCGACAGAGCCACTCGCCTTCTCCTTCTAAATATGGTAAGACTGATCACATATGGTTCTAATATAAAATAATTTGGTTTAGTGCTGTGTGTTTGTGTGTGCATTCTTGCATGCTCAAACAGAAGTAAGC
>NC_045735.1:27967121-27968698 GCF_008692095.1 Etheostoma spectabile | reverse complement strand
AATTAGCTAAACATCTGATTTGCTGGCCTCAGTGTCTGATTTGCTTCTGTCAGTTTCATCTCTGACAGTTTTATAGGCTTTCAGATGTTCTGGCTTGCTTTTGTTTTGATGGTGTCTCCGTGTTCTCTGTTCCTTCAGGCCGAGAGCACAACTCACACAGAAGGTATGTGAGAAGCCACAAGAGTCTGCACAGCTCCGATGAAGCAGAATGAATAATGGGAGTCTTTCACATAATGCATAAACACTATCTTAAAGGCTCATCACAATGCCTTTATATGCAACACTGATGCTACTTGGCTTTTTCGTCGCTTAACTACCAAATCAGTGTGTCACGTCTTGAGAGAATTCAGGCCAAGAACAGAAATAATCCAGTATGTGTTAAAGAAGTACTTTACTGCTGGAAAGAGGGTGTTTTCATAACACTGGGCTGTCTATGCAGCAAAAAGGCACAAACATCTTTGAAATTTGTGCTACATGACCAGCATAAACCTTAAAAAAAAAAAAAGCTGTCATATATTTAAAAAAAAAAATACAAATACTAGAATGCACTGCACCAGACACTCAGGTGGCCATGTCGAGCTCATTCGTATTGACAAAGAATGGCGGCCAGCTGGTAACAAACCATCTTGTGTAACAGTTAAACGGTAAGCTGAAATATCTTTCCAAAAACCTTTTAGGCGAAAAATGGGCAAAGCACTAACAGAACCATGGTTGATATTTAATCAGCACTGCCTAGTCTTTACAGCTTCATCTAAGTTTTTTGACCCTTCGTTTTCACAATGCAGGAAACGGTACGAAGCCCACTTCCTGTTACCAAACTGTCCTATTTCAGACAAACTGTGCATTCAAATATATTTCTAAAAACATTTTAGGCAAAAAGTAGTCAATACAGTAACCCAATCTTTGTGTCCGTATGCTGAAGTACAATCTGTAGTTTGGTCCGAGGGCCAGCAGCAAACTTCCAAGTGAAGCATCTTGTGTCACACGCATCCCTTAGTGGTCGTTCTGCTGGCCTGCGGTAAGATGGAGGGACGTTTGCAGTAGTTCATTTACACTTACTACCAACAATATTGTGATATTAAGTTGGTTGAATACTGGCAAAGTATCCTTTTTAAAATCTAAATTGAAAGAATATACCTTAAACCTAATAAATTCCCTGCTAATTTGTTTCCTTCACAGAAACTACTCCAATTCATTCTTGAGTATTCTTTTTTTTCATTTAGAAAAGTTTTAGGTTCCAGTCTTAAGTAGAGCCCAACTGCAATAATGCCCATATAGCTGATAACAATTTGTTTTTGGAAATCATTTTTATTTTTTTAAGCAATTGAAACCAACAAATTGTGAAAAATAAATGTCAGTGGACACACTATGTGATGGAGACACAGTTTCTCAATTACTTTCAACATATCTTTGCTGTTTCTGCACTTAATACACCAACATATACACAAATATATCTGCAATATTCTAATATACATACATATTATTTTTTTTCCCCCAGGAGGTCGCGGTCACGGTCTCGGTCACGGAGTCCATACTACCGATACTGAGCGGCGTAAAACATCCTACAGTACCTTTTT